>NC_087216.1:75673562-75686062 GCF_015104395.2 Macrobrachium nipponense | reverse complement strand
TGTTTGATGACTGGAGGGTGGATGATCAACATACCAATTTTGCAGCCCTCTAGCCTCAGTAGTTTTTAAGATCTGAGAAACGGACAGATAGAGATACACGATATTTCACTGTAAACAAACAAAAAATAAAGCAGCCAAAAAATGAAACAGGATAAAAAGTCAAACTCTTTATACAAAAAACTTAGTCATTCAGAAATCTTGCCCTGACCTGCCAAGTTCATTGTCTAGAAACATCTGGCAACTCATTGATCTAATTTATCATCTGAGAAACTTGGCAACTATGTAATGTTTAATACATTTAAGTACTAATGAAGGCGTTCTAAACTCTACTTTATGATTCTTTATCGAGCAAGTCTAAGCAAAACTCCTTTACAGTTAAACAATCTGGAAATATATAGCAACTCTTTCATGCAATTCAGTATCTGGAAAGACTTGGCAACTCTTCTTAAGGATTCATTATCTGGTAAGTTCCAGAAACTATTCTATAAAGCTTAATGCTCCAGAATGACTCACCAATTATACGTAGTTTACTTTCTGGTATGACTCAGAAATTCTAGAGTGACTCACCAACTCTATGTAGCTTGTATGATGGCTCAGCAACACTTAACTGCTATTGAATACCAAATCAAAACAAATAACAAAATTCATAAAAAAGCGATGCTTGGAACCTCTTCGATCAGGGGTGCGAACGATTGCCAGACATGAATTAAACGTGAATCTTCCTTTTGCATGTGGATTCACTGCCTTTAACCATCCGTGACTGGCTATTAACCTCTCTGTTGAGCTATTAACCTCTCTGTCAACCTCACTGACCTAATTTTAGAATGTTAGCTTATCCATCGTCGAATATTATTCGATTTATAGGTTAATTGGAATTACATCCCGTAAGGAAATGGAAAACCATGTGGGCAAGTGCATGCCATTTGTACACAGGCGTGATACAGAATACATATTTTTGTAATATTCATCTTTTCCTTTTTTATGGGAGGAGAAAAGAGCTAGAAAAACATTTTATTCAACTAATGACAAACTTGAATTTAGTAAGCATAACATTCTAAAATTACCCTATGAGAAAGGTTTTTAGATATTTCAAAGCTTTTTAACTATAATGGTTGTCAGCATATTAATGTCAAGAGTTTAGTAATCCAAAATTCTCCTAAAGATCTTCCAGGCTGCATATATGAAATTCCTTGAAAAAAGTGTGATAAAATCTATTACGGACAGACCGGTAAATTTCTTTCACAACGTCTCAAACGCATCAATATTCTGTGAGAAACTGGGCAAATATCGAATCCATTATTCGTCATATGAGAGATTTAGATCATCCTATTAACTGGAGTCAAGCAAGAGCCTTAATCCCATGTAATGACACAGTTAAAAGGAATATCATGAATCTGTTTCATCAAGTCAAATAATAGAAATGTTCTAAATATAAGTCTTGGTTTATTTAAACTTGATTGCTTTCATAATGAAAAAAGTTGTAGATAAAATATAAGCAACAAAATTATATATTCAGTTTTTACATATTTTGGACTGTAAAGATACTTTGTAATTTCGGTTAGGGTCAAACTGTTTAGGTTTGTGACCGTGTGATATCCAATAATCCTGGATTATCTCTTTTAATTTTTTTTTACCCTTTTGACAATTAACCATCTGGTATTTTTGATCTGTTGTGTACCTGAAACCTTTCTCTCCAATTGTATTTCATTAGCTCCTTGACAATGTCTTAGTAAAGACGAAAGCGCTTGGATTTCTGACTATCATTTTCCTGTGGTATTCACTTATATATATATATATATATATATATATATATATATATATATATATATATATATATATATATAGTATACTATATATATACATATATATATATATATATATATATATATATATATGTATGCATATATATATATATATATAATATATATATATATATATATGCATACATATCTGCGGTATTATATATATATATATATATATAGATATATATATAAATACATTATATATATATATATGTATATATATATAATGTATGTATGTATAACATATAGATATGTGTATGTATATACAAATATATAGATATATATATATATATATATATATATATACATATATGATAACAAATCTGTTGAGCCAACAACCCCGCAACGAAAACCAGTTTTCCCCCAACACGGCAGTAGGGGTCCAGATTTGTGAACCGTCGACCGAAATGAACCTATTTGCTTTTCTAGGCTATAGATTGAACATTGCTGTTAAGATTCGTCGTGAGGCAATTTGGAATATTTAGCAACCATAGTTACGATGTTTTGTCGAGGGCTGGTGTGACGTCACGCCGTCAATCAGGTACGCCCCTTTGTAAATACCAGAGCTTGAATCGATGGAGGTACTTTGGTCCTGTTTTATTGTCGCTGTTATTAAACAAAAGATTGGAACGCGGGTAAACCTAACACTTCCTTAGTCATTTTAATGTATACGCGTAGGTTGCTAAGGTTATTTCGCGCGAGAACTGTAAGATACATTCATTTAAAATTGAATTTACGTTCATTTAATATTTCATTTACGTTTTAATATATTTCTACTGCATTTCAAATTATTCATTTTCTATTTGCATACCGCTTTTCGGACCTATGCTTGCAAGATGCAATGCGTTACCAATACCTTAATGCAATTCAACTTGTATTTTAATATTTTGCTTAATTTTTTATTTATCTATTTATTTGTTTGTTAGTTTATCTGTTTTTCTATTAACCGGTCTCCTTTTTCTTTATTTCCCGTTACCTTGTGTTACTTCATGTGAATGAACACCATAATATTCTTGCAAGCTTGAATTTCAAGTTATTGGCCCTTTTGGTGGGCTTGTTCCATATAAATAGGGTTCATCTTCTGAATAATAATAATAATAATAATAATAATAATAATAATAATAATAATAATAATAATAATAATAATAATAATAATAATAAAAAGAGGCTTCCAAACACCTTCGATACGAGCGTTTACACATTTTAGTAACTATACATCGATCATTGTAAAACAAAAAAACAAACTGCAAAAATAAACGGATGAGCAAAATGTAAACAGAGCGTTACTGTGGAGGTCACCGAGAGATTCCTAATCGATTGGAATGCCAAGGAATGGCGTCGGATGACTTTGTAGGAATCTTGGAGAATATTCCTCGTTGATTATTGTTGCGTCACCTGGGGAGGAGAGAGAGAGAGAGAGTCATGTCTTTTAACATATACACAATATATATATATATATATATATATATATATATATATAATATATATATAGTATACGAGAGAGAGAGAGAGAGAGAGAGAGAGAGAGAGAGGAGAGAGAGAGAGACCTTACCTTACAGACCTTACAGTTCGTTCGGGTTGCCCCAGGTCCCTCAGTGTGAGGCGCCTCTAATGTCTACCAGAGAGTTGCTAGTACATCTTCGGTATATTTTGCATCTTCCAATCTTGGATGGTCTGGGATGCAGTTTAGATATTTTGTTCGAGCTTATTCTTAACCACATCTACGCTCACTCCTCAGATGAGCTGGCAAACGCATTGAATAGACGCTGCATTATCGATGCTGGTGCGTAGTGGATTAATGTCCTGTGTGCTTTCCTTATTTTTCCTGGGTATAGTTTTGGGTTTGCACTATTAATCTACCTCTGCTTGCTCTTTCTGATATTTTTAGTTCCATGATATTTTCTGTTATTCTTCTATCTGTTTCCATGCCTGAATTATCATGTAGCGTTCTCTCCTTTCCTTATAGACTATATAATTTTAAGGATTGTAGTCTTTCCCAGTAGTCTAGGTCCTTAACTTCTTCTATTCTAGCTGTAAAGGAACCTTTGTACACTCTATATTTGTGCAATATCCTTTTGATAGTGTGGGTACCATATCATATTGCAAATATTCAAGTGGACTACGAACATATGTTTTATAAAGCATAATCATGGTGTTCAGCTTTTCTTGTTTTGAAGTGCCGTAACAACATTCCCATTTTTGCTTTACATTTTGCCAAAAAGAATTGCTATTGATCATTGCATAACATGTTCCTATTCATCATCACACCAAGGTCTTTAACTGCTTCCTTATTGTGATTGTTCATTATTAGGTCCCCTATATGCATATAGCTTTCCTTCTCTGTCTCCATAATTTATTGATTCAAATGATCAGAGTTAAATACCATCCTATTTACTTGCAATCAATATATACTTTGTTAAGGTCTCTTTGTAGAGCGTTCCTATCTTCATCACAAGGTAATTCTCTACTTATTCTTGTGTCATCAGCGAAAACATTGTGGCACACCGGATATTACCTTGGTTTCGTCGATTTCTCATCGTTTGCAATAACTATCTGTTTTCTGTTGTGTAAAAAATTCTTTTAACCATCTTCCTACTTTATCTACGATATTGTGTTTTCTAATTTTCTTTGCTAATATATTATGGTCTACTTTGTCAAAAGCTTTTGCAAAGTCTAGATAAACCACATCTGTTCATTTCCGCTTTTCATATTTTTTTTTTTTTTGTGAATATGTTCTCACGGTGGACTAACAGTTGGGTTTGTGTACTTTTTCCGGCGGTACGAAACCGTGTTGCCTATATTAACAAATTATTTTTTATTAAATGTTTCATAATATTTTCTTCATTACCCTTTCATACACTTTCATAATATGTGATGTTAGACTCACAGGCCTATAATTACTTGCCTCTAGTCTTGATCCACTTTTGAAAGTAGGGGTAATATATGTAATTTGTGCTCATCATAAATCATTGCCTGTATCTACACTTTGTCTTAATAATATTGCAAGTGGCTTTGCGATAGAATGAACTACTTTCTTTAACAAAATAGCAGGGACTCCATCCGGCCCTGCAGCAGCTCCATTTTTAATTTCATTAATTGCCTGCACAATATCAGCTTCATTAATTTCTATGTCAGCTATATATCACTATTTTCGTCCCTATACTTCTTATATCATTATCTTCATTATCTATCTAGGGGTGAATCTCTCTTATATCGTTCTGCCAGTATGTTGCAAATTTCCTTTTTTTCATTCGTTTTAATCTCCCTTCAATTCTCAGAGGGCCTATTTCTATTCTTCTTCTATTCATCTTCTTCGCATATGAGTATAATAGTTTGGGGTTTTGTTTTTTTGCTTGATATTTAATAGGGTTTTTTCTTCCAAGTCCCGTTTCATTTCTTTTGATTGTATAATCTTTTGTTCTGCATTTTCTATCTTACTTTTAGTTCTATAACTTTCCATGCATTTTTATCTTTTGCAAGACCTTTTTTCCACTTTCTGATTTTCTGGAACAAGATCCTTCTGTCTCTTGGTATGCATGAATGATGTTTACTTTTCTTCTTCGGTATATATTTATCCACTATTTTCTCCAATATTTTATATAATATATCAGTATTGACCCTTATGTCATCACTTACGAAAATGTTATCCCAATCTTTGTTTAATTCTTCATTAATTTCTGACCATTTTATATTTTTACTGTAGAAGTTGTATTTCCATATCCTTCCCACTTTTTCATTTCTTGCTTATCTCTATTTTCACTGCTTTGGAATGAACTGTTAATTCTATGACATTATGGTCTGAAATACTCGCATTATAAACTATATTTCTTTAACATAATTCATCTCGTTCACAAAATACTAGGTCTAAAGTACTTTCCTTTCTTGTTGGCAGGTGATGATTTGTTGAATGTTGTATTCTAGTAGGCATATCTAATAGCTTTTCAAATTGCCTCTTATCTTCTGCACTACTATACTCTCTTTTTTTATATGTATATAAGTACAACCACAATCTCCTATTCGTTCTTTCCATTCTACTAAAGAAAGGAAAGTTGAAGTCACCAGATAGGAGAATAGTCCAGTCCTTGTGATTTCTACATATATCATCCAATTTTCAATTATTAAGTCAAACTCTTTAGTATAGGAGGTCTATATATTACTATGTTCATCAATTTTTCAGATTCAAATTCTACCGCTATTAGTTCACATCTGAGTTACTATATTTCTCATATATTTTTCCTCCTTTTGTTTTTTTGTCTTTCCCACCATATATTGCGGTTCCCCCTTGATTCCTATTTTTTCTATCTGATATATAAGTTTGGAACCCTTTATTTTATTTGATCATCATTCCCAGTCTCTTGGGAATACCAGGTTTCACTATATTCATTATATCTATTTTCTTTCATTTATGGGTTAGTTCTTCTAAGTACTCTAGTTTTTCTTTTGAGTTACTCGTAACTAAACCCTGCGCATTCATCACTATGATGGTTTGCGTGTTTTCTCCTTCATTTAATAATGGTAGTAATAAGGATTTTCCCATGTCTCTTGCCTGTTCTGGTATGTTGTTCTTTTTTCATTTCCAGAAATTCTGACATTAAAAAATCCAACTTTTCCATAATATTTGATCTTCCTTCATCATAATTATTCATTTTGTGTCTGAATCTGCAATTTTCTCCGTTTCTGCAATATCCTCTTGCATAATAAATACAGTTATTATCTCTTGAGTAGAATTTCGGTGCTGATGCTTTGAAATTTTTTGCTGACACCTCTGCATATCTCATTGGTGGTTTGTCTTTTCTCTTTTACCTGATATTCTTGATTTCTCTCTTTATTTGTTTCTTTCTTATTTTGGATTTTATTACTTGGTTGGTTATTTATTTGATTATGATTCATGGCTACAGGGTGCATATATTTGCATTTTTTCTTTTTTGGTCGAACTTACATCCTTTTCCTTCTTTTAGGTTTTAACATATTTTTTGGATGCAGATCTCTGCAATCATCCCCATAGCCATCTAAGTATGCACATTTACCATATATTTCATAGTTTTGACATACCTTAGGATGTTTGTAGTAACATCCTTCTCCAAATCTGAGAGAGAGAGAGAGAGAGAGAGAGCGAGAGAGAGAGAGAGAGTAGAGAGAGAGAGAGAGAGAAGGAGAGAGCGAGAACTTCAGGATTTTACACACACATATATATATATATATATATATATATATATATATATATATATATATATATATATATATATACTATATATGAGAGAGAGAGAGAGAGAGAGAGAGAGAGAGAGAGAGAGAGAGAGAGAGAGAGAGCTCTGCTCCCTATCGACGACGTCAACAGATGACGCAAATAATCGCCAGGTATATTATCATAAATTCCTACAAAGTAATCTACGTCTATCCAAGGCATAAATGTCGATTACTCGATTACTACAGTTCCCCAGTAACCTTCACAGTAACACTCTGTTGACATTTGTTTACCTGTTTTGTTTGCAGTTTGTTTATGTTTTGCAATGACAGATGTAGGTTACTGAAATGTGGTTTGGAAAGCCTCATTTTATTATTATTATTATTATTATTATTATTATTATTATTATTATTATTATTATTATTATTATTATTATTATTATTATTATTATTCAAAAGATGAAAACCCTATTCATATGGAACAAGGTCCACCAAAGGGGTCACTGACTTGAAATTCTAACTTCCAAAAGAAAATATTATTATTATTATTATTATTATTATTATTATTATTATTATTATTATTATTATTATTATTATTATTATTATTATTATTATTATTCCAAGGTGAAGAATCCTATTCATACGTAACAAGTCCACCACAGGGGCCACTATAGACTTGAACTTCAAGAAGCTTCCAAGAGTATTATGGTGTTCATTCAAAAGAAGTAACAGTAGGTAAAGAGAAAAACAGAAAGAGGAGCTCAGTTATTAGAAAAAAAAACAGACAAATTTACAAAACAAATAAAGAAATAAAAATGTGAGTACAATTTTAAAAAGACATGCTGAAGTGTATCATGGCAATGATGATTGCAAGTAAATTGAAATAAAGTGAAAATGAATTAGAATATTAATTCAACGATATATATACGTGTTGTATATATATACATATATATATAATATATATATATATATATATATATATATATATATATAATATATATATATATATATAAATTAAAACTTCAGAGGGTGTCCATGATACAAGTTGTAAAACAGGATCAAGTTTATTACAACGAAACGTTTCGCACATGAAACATCTGTGCATCATCAGTCTGCGAAAGAGCAATAAGACAAATAAATAACATATCCAAAAACCATAAAACACAAAAAGAACTCGCATGTATTAAAATGGTCTTAAAATTAACCAAAACAAAAAAAAAAAAAGGAAAAAAATACAACGTCAAACAACAGCAAAAAGAGGGAGAACACCCAAAACACTACAGTCCACTGAGGAGAGAAGATGGAATGACCTGTCGTCAAATGCATGTGACGACGTTAACTATGCCAGGTATAGAGTGGCTGAAGAAGTATTACCATTTAACGAAGGAACAATTTTCTTAATATATAATGACTCTAGGGTAGTTAAGTGATCTATTATTGTGAACTGTTCTTTCCGGAGCTCAATTTTACAATTAAAAGCATGGTTCCTGATATTAGAAAATTCAGGTTCTTTTAATCTTTGTCCTGTTCGGAAACTAAAAACCTAAATGACTGCAATATCGAACCCTCAGCAACCTTCGAGTTGAACCAAACGTAAGAACTTGGACTTCCAGGCCATGTAAATTTGTATGTGACGTTGGATCTCATAAAAAAGGGCTGAAGGCGATCTTTGAAATTAAAAAAAGGAAACCTATTGTACATGGATTGTTTGTATTAATTGATGACTTGGGACACGGAATTTCTTGTCAATGATTTGTTTTAAATTGGATATGAATTCCAGATCAGAAATATGAGGAACAGTTGCATAAAAATAACCTTTTTGGAACATCAAAATTAGGAGATAAAGCTGAAAAAAAACTCGCAAGTATCTGTTTGTTGACAATTTTTAAAACTAAGTCTTGTGGAAAAGAGTTGGACTTAAAAAAAACGGCAAAAATGAAATTTCATCATGAAAAATTTTTCAAGATGAATACTTAAGGGCCCTATTTACCAATGGTGGATGGTGTTGATTTAACAAAGAATGTTGACGGGAACTACTATAACAATTATTAGTGAGTCCTGTATAGGTACGTTTCTGTAGACTGACGTGGCAAATTCTGAGTTACTTCTAGTAATTCTCAAATCTAAATATATATATATATATATATATATATATATATATATATATATATATATATATATATATATTATATATATATATATATATATATTCAGAATGAATAATTCGTCGTTTCTTTCTCTATCACCAAGCTCTGGAATTCTCTTCCTGCTTCCCGTGTCCCCTGATTGAAATAATCACTCCAACAGGTGTCTGCATCAAGATTTTTTTTTCAGAATTATGCGCCAAATGAAGAAAAACATATTATTGTACAGTTGGTAGTAAAACATTCCTCGTTCAAACCAACAAATCAGCATTGTACAATCGTGAGAAAAGTATTGTACAATCGTGAGAAAAGTATTGTACAATTACATTCAGTGAAAATAGTTACCGTTGTTCAAACAAACAGATTAAGCATTTTCCAATCGGGAGAAAAAAGTATTGTTACAACTAAAATATGTGGTTGAGTTGTTGTTATGAGTCTTCCGATCTCCAAATATTGAAGCGAAGAGCAAATTCGTTCCTACATTTTTGCTGACGTCTGCTGAATTCCAGGTGTATTGGTTATATGTTCTGTTCCCTCATTTATTTATTTCATGTATCACCTTTTCTTATCAAAATAGTCTCTCTCTCTCTCTCTCTCTCTCTCTCTCTCCTCTCTCTCTCTCTCTCTCTCTCTCTCCTCCTCTGGGGTGATTAAAGAAAGAAAGAAATAAGACAATAATACTCTGAAGGCAGACACAACATGATACAATTTAAGAAAAGTTAAATTGCAAAATTAGACTTAGCGTCGTTCAATCAGAAGTAAAAGTAACGTACAGTGGTGCTCAAATCTCATGCGACATGATTCTTTTTGTATCGTCCAGATTCTCAGACTCAACGTGTTTCGTTGCCAAGTTATTGTTAAACTTTTTTTGTTCAAAAACTTTTTTTTTTTTCTAATGTCATACATGTCAAAAAAGTTTACGAATTCACAGCTAGCCCTATTTTCCTTATGGTTATATGAATACGATCCCTTTTATATTGGTATGATTCGTAATCTGTGTGATTTGAACTGATTTTTTTTTCTTTTTTACCTTTTTACGCTGCTGCTTCGTTCAAGTGCGGTGTGATAAGGTTAGCGGTGCCTTATTAATGAAAGCACACTTAACATGCTCCTCGGGACTGGTCAACATAACCACGTCTGCAGCTTTAGTACCAGTAAAACCTAATAAAGCTTAACAGTCATAACAACATTTTCAAAGTAGGAATTTGAATTAAAAAATTTTAAAACAAGTTTTCTTTGAATGTTGAAGTTTTCGGCTGTGTTTAAGCTGTCCCGTGGATGTTGGAAAATGTTTTATAGGCCTAAAGAAATAATCTAAGCCTTCTGAGATGTAATCTGTTACTGGTGAATTTATATGTAGAGATTACCTGTTCCTTGAGGAATACAATACTTATATGACTTACAACCAGTTTTCTTTGAACTGTTGAAGTTTTAGGCAGTTTGTTTAAGCTTCCTCCGTATGTTGCAAAATGATTTATAGATCTAAAAAATAATTATTCGAAGCATTCTGAAATAGAATCTGTACTAATGTTTTTATGTACGAGAGATTACCTGTTCTTTGAGCACTAAAAGATGAAGATATTTTGATTATAAGGAGAAGATGGCTATTTATCGAAATATTACTTATATCAATATCCAAGGCCTATGGAACACTTGTTTTTCAACTGGTTTAAATAAATCTTAAAAAAACTTAAAAAAAAAAAAGTCCTTCTGCTTGCTTTTTGGTGTATAATTTATTTTTCATAAGTAACTTGAAGTGCAAGAATGTGTAGATAAACCTCATTTGCTTCTGGCCAGAAACTGTTAATAGAGAGATGTGACTGTTAAGTGTAAAAAAAGAAAGAAATCTAACACCTAGCCTAAGGAAAAATATCTTGGCTTTGACAAAAAGAATAATTGCAATAGGCGAATATTGCTAGTATGCCATCATTTTGAAATGTTTTAAGAAATATAAACATAATTATGTATGAAAAATCCAAATATTCCTCTAATACATATAAAGTAAATGTTTTCAAGATAATTTCATTGTCGCTACTCAGTGTAGACCTACTTATGTTACACCAGGTGGTTGTTGTTGCACCGACACTAATAATACGTCACACTCGCTCCCCTCACACGTCGATATCGGTGGGCGCATTCTACTTTTGTATATGCACATTTACATTTTTTTTCAACATTGAGGTGTAAAAGCAATCAAATAGGACTATTTAAGATTTAATGCTTGCTTTGAAAGTATTATTAATGTTATGACTATTTTTTTCGTTTTTTAATTAACATTTGAACTGATGTTTGATGATGACTTCGTTTTGGTCAAATGTTTCAGCGATGTGTGAACGAAAATTTTGGAAATGTTTCGTAAGAGTTTTTTTCTGAAATTTGCTACACGTGATATTTTCTTACAGTTTTCAAATATATGAGAGATTTCACTCGTATGAAACATATTGTGGCCTTATTGTATGCAATAATCGTGTTTTCACATTGAAATAATAGATAAATTTGGATTATGCTTGGTTGCCAGTTAGTGAATTTTGAACGTAATCCTATGGAGTCATGTCGCATGAGATTTGAGCACCACTGTACAATCAGAAGCAAAAGCATCTTACAATCGAGAGTAAAAGTATTGTACGATCTGAAGCAAAAGGATCTTACAATCAGAAGTAGATATATAGTACAATCGGTAGCGAAAGTATTGTATAATCAGGAGTAAAAGTATCATACAATTGGACATAAAAGTATCATAGAATCCAAGGTAAAACTATCATACAATCTGAAGTTGTAAGTGTATTGTACAATGGGAAGTAAAAGTATAGTATAATCCGAAGCGAAAGTATCATACAATCTGAAGTTTTAAGTGTATTCACAATGGGAAGTAAATATATCGTACAATAGGAAGTAAAAGTATCGTATAATCCGAAGCAAAAGTATCATACAATCCAAAATTAAAGTATCGTACAATTGTAAGTAAAAGTATCGTACAATCTGAAGCAAAATTATTGTACAATCGGAAGTAAAAGTATCGCAACGCACAATGGGAAACAAAAGTTTCATACAATCGAACGTAAAAGTATCATACAATCAACAGTAAAAACATTGCACAATCAGAAGACAAAATATTGTATACCCAGGAATAAAAATACCGTACAATCGGAGGTAAAAGTATTGTATCCCATGATAGTAAGCAAAACTAACATATCACACAATTGGAAGGAAAAGTTATCATACAGGTCACAAGTAAAAAGCATCGTACGATCCCAAGCGAAATATCATACAATTGGAAAGTGAAAGCTATCGTTCATCAGACAACTAAAGGTGCCCAGTCAAAGAGGAGCAACCAGTCTGATGAGCAAAGACACTTGGAGCTCAATCTTGC
>NC_087216.1:75663562-75668562 GCF_015104395.2 Macrobrachium nipponense | reverse complement strand
AGCAGAAAAAGGGAGAGAGAGAGAGAGGGGGGGGGGAGGAGAATATCAATATCTGAGAGAGAGAGAGGGAGGGCGAGAGAGAGAGAGAGAGAGAGAGAGTGAGAGAGATTAATTTTGTTAGAGAGAGAGAGAGAGAGAAAAGAGAGATTAATTTTGTTATGGGGACCTTACCTTACCTTACCTTACATCTTGTTCGGGTTGCCCCAGGTCCTCAGTGAGGCACCTCTAATGTCTACCGAGAGTTGCTAGTACATCTTCCGGTATATTTTGCATCTTCCAATCTGGATGGTCTGGGATGCAGTTTAGATATTTGTCGAGCTTATTCTTAAAACACATCTACGCTCACTCCTGATATATTCCTCAGATTGAGCTGGCAACGCATTGAATAGACGCTGCATTATCGATGCTGGTGCGTAGTGGATTAATGTCCTGTGTGCTTTCCTTATTTTTCCTGGTATAGTTTTGGGTTTTTTCACTATTAATCTACCTCTGCTTGCTCTTTCTGATATTTTTGTAGTTCCATGATATTTTCTGCTATTCCTTCTATCTGTTTCCATGCCTGAATTATCATGTAGCGTTCTCTTCTCCTTTCTAGACTATATAATTTTAAGAATTGTAGTCTTTCCCAGTAGTCTAGGTCCTTAACTTCTTCTATTCTAGCTGTAAAGGACCTTTGTACACTCTCTATTTGTGCAATATCCTTTTTGATAGTGTGGGTACCATATCATATTGCAATATTCAAGTGGACTACGAACATATGTTTTATAAGCATAATCATGTGTTCAGCTTTTCTTGTTTTGAAGTGCCGTAACAACTTCCCATTTTTGCTTTACATTTTGCCAACAGAGTTGCTATTTGATCATTGCATAACATGTTCCTATTCATCATCACACCAAGGTCTTTAACTGCTTCCCCTTATTTGTGATGGTCTCATTATTAGGTCCCTTATATGCATTATAGCTTTCTTTCTCTGTCTCCATAATTTATTGATTCAAATTTATCAGAGTTAAATACCATCCTATTTACCTCTGCCCAATCATATACTTGTTAAGGTCTCTTTGTAGAGCGTTCTATCTTCATCACAAGTAATTTCTCTACTTATTCTTGTGTCATCTGCGAAACTACTCACTACCGAATCCTTCACATTATTGTCTATGTCTTCAATCATAATAACAAACAGTATTGCAGCTAACACCGTACCTTGCGGCACACCGGATATTACCTTGACTTTCATCCGATTTCTCGTCGTTTGCAATAACTATCTGTTTTCTGTTGTGTAAAAATTCTTTTAAACCATCTTCCTACTTTATCCACGATATTGTTGTTTTCTAATTTTCTTCGCTAATATATATGGTCTACTTTATCAAAAGCTTTTGCAAAGTCTAAATAAACCACATCTGTTTCATTTTCCGCTTTTCATATTTTTGAATATGTTCTCACGGTGGACTAACAGTTGGGTTTGTGTACTTTTTTCCGGGTACGAAACCATGTTGTCCTTTATTAAATTATTTTTTTATTATGTTTCATAATATTTTTCTTCATTACCCTTTCATACACTTTCATAATATGTGATGTTAGACTCACAGGCCTATAATTACTTGCCTCTAGTCTTGATCCACTTTTGAAAGTAGGGGGTAATATATACTAATTTGTGCTCATCATAAATCTTGCCTGTATCTACACTTTGTCTTAATAATATCGCAAGTGCTTTGCGATAGAATGAACTACTTTCTTTAACAAAATAGCAGGAATTCCATCAGGCCCTGCAGCAGCTCCATTTTAATTTCATTATAGCCTGCACAATATCAGCTTCATTAATATCTATGTCAGCTAAATATTCACTATTTCATCCCTCCCTTACTTCTATATCATTATCTTCATTATCTATTCTAGGGGTGTAATTCTCTCTTATATCGTTCTGCCAGTATGTTGCAAATTTCCTTTTTCATTCGTTAATCTCCCTTCAATTCTCAGAGGGCCTATTTCTATTCTTCTTTTATTCATCTTCTTCGCATATGAGTATAATAGCTTGGGGTTTTGCTTGATATTTAATAGGGTTTTTTTCTTCCAAGTCCCCGTTTTTCATTTTCTTTTGATTGTATAATCTTTGTTCTGCATTTTCTATCTTACTTTTTAGTTCTATAACTTTCCATGCATTTTTTTCTTTTGCAAGACCTTTTTTCCACTTTCTGATTTTCTGGAACAAGATCCTTCTGTCTCTTGGTATGCATGAATGATGTTTACTTTTCTTCTTCGGTATATATTTTTCACTATTTTCTCCAATATTTTATATAATATCTCCGTATTTACCCTTATGTCATCACTTATGAAAATGTTATCCCAATCTTTGTTTAATTCTTCATTAATTTTCTGACCATTTTATATTTTTACTGTAGAAGTTGTATTTTCCATATCCTTCCCACTTTTTCATTCTTGCTTATCTCTATTTTCACTTGCTTTGGAATGAACTGTTAATTCTATGACATTATGGTCTGAAATATTCGCATTATAAACTATTATTTCTTTACATAATTCATCTCGTTCACAAATACTAGGTCTAAAGTATTTTCCTTTCTTGTTGGCAGGTGATTTATTTATTGTTGAATGTTGTATTCTAGTAGCATATCTAATAGCTTTTCAAATTGCCTCTTATCTTCTGCACTACTATTACTCTCTTTTTATATGTATAAGTACAACCACAATCTCCTATTCGTTCTTCCATTCTACGAAAGGAAAAGTTTGAAGTCACCAGATAGGAGAATAGTCCAGTCCTTGTGATTTCTACATATATCATCCAATTTTTCAATTATTAAGTCAAACTCTTTAGTATTAGGAGGTCTATATATTACTATGTTCATCAGTTTTTCAGATTCAAATTCTACCCGCTATTAGTTCACATTCTGAGTTACTATATTTCTCATATATTTTTTCCTTGTTTTTTGTCTTTCCCATATATTGCGGTTCCCCCTTGATTCCTATTTTTTCTATCTGATCTATAAGTTTGGAACCCTTTTATTTGATCGATCATTCCCAGTCTCTTGGAATACCAGGTTTCACTTATATTCATTATATCTATTTTCTTTTCATTTTGGGTTAGTTCTTCTAAGTACTCTATTTTTCTTTTTGAGTTACTCGTAACTAAACCCTGCGCATTCATCACTATGATGGTTTGCGTGTTTTCTCCTTCATTTAATACTGGTAGTAATAAGGATTTTCCCATGTCTCTTTCCTGTTCTGGTATGTTGTTCTTTTTTTCATTTCCAGAAATTCTGACATTAAAAAATCCAACTTTTCCATAATATTTGATCTTCCTTCATCATAATTCATTTTGTGTCTGAATCTGCAATTTTCTCCGTTTTCTGCAATATCCTCTTGCATAATAAATACAGTTATTATCTCTTGAGTAGAATTTCGGAGCTGATGCTTTGAAAATTTTTTCGCTGACACCTCTGCATATCTCATTGGTGGTTTGCTTTTCTCTTTTACCTGATATTCTTGATTTCTCTCTTTATTTGTTTCTTTCTTATTTTGGATTTTATTACTTGGTTGGTTATTTATTTGATTATGATTCATGGCTACAGGGTGCATATATTTGCATTTTTTGTCGAACTTACAATCCTTTTCTTCTTTTAGGTTTTACATATTTTTGGATGCAGATCTCTGCAATCATCCCCATATCCATCTAAGTATGCACATTTACCATATATTTCATAGTTTTGACATATCTTAGGATGTTTGTAGTCAACATCTTTCTCCAAATCTGCAATTCCCTCTTTTCAAAAGGTTGCAGATTTTGTCTTTCCTTGTCTATTTTTTATTTTTTCCTTCTTTCCCGTCATTGTATAGATCTGGGTAGAGCCTCTTCGGGATTTGCTTTTCTGTTGTCATATTCGTAATTTATTTCTTCGTAGGTAGCTGCTTTATTGCCTCATATGTAGTATCAATGAGTATCTCTGCATCCATACTTTTATCTTGTTCTTTGTTTCCTTATTTTTTTCTGTCATTTCATTTTTGTTTACTTCTCTTCCGTTTTCCTCTTCTTCTTTTTCTTCTTCTTCTTCCTCTTCCTCTCTTCTTCATCCTCAACTATTTGTACATTCAATCTTGATTTAATAACATTGTCTATCCATGATAGACATGTTGAACAAAAAATTCTTGTATCTTTTCTCAAATCTTGTATTACCTCAGCACACTGTGGATGGGTCGGAATGTTGCATGCAGCACATTTTCTGATTAGGTTTTGTGGATTGACTATGCTATACCAAACCTTACACAGTTTGCATGCTTTTGGCATTCTTTTTTCCTAATGCATCAATTAGGATATTCACAAGATTCACCTTATTCATTTTCTTTGTCGGAATATGTTGGTTTATGTATATTTTCTTTATGAGTCTCTTGACCACTTGGATTTTATTTGGAACTTCTTCAATTATTTTCAAGATGTTTTCATTAGATTTGTTCAGTTTTGAAGGATTATATCCTTCTAATATATCTATGAATGCTTTTGTATCTTTTTGGAGGACCTGTGCTGATTTCATAGATGAGAAATGCCAGTTCCCTTCCTGCTACCTCATCGTATTGCGAATCTGCTAGACACGCCAAATTACGCCACCTCTTCCCGCAGTTGGAACTTACTGCCATCTTGTTCAGATTTATAGTATTACACTTGATAAACTAACTTAGAAGACGCTTTATCCTACTATTTTCACACTAATCTTATCACCGATAGTTTCACGAACACTTCTGTTAAACTTGTGATATCTGTTGAGTTAATCTGACTTCACGCGGGTACGACTCACCAAGCAAGATGGCTACTTACGAGAGAGAGAGAGAGAGAGAGAGAGAGATTAATTTTGTTAGGAGAGAGAGAGAGAGAGAGAGATTAATTTTGTTAGATAGAGAGAGAGAGAGAAGAGAGAAGATTAATTTTGTTAGGGAGAGAGAGAGGAGAGAGAGGGAGAGAGAGGAGTAGAGAGAGAGGAGGATTAAGGCCATCTTAA
>NC_087216.1:75646059-75663062 GCF_015104395.2 Macrobrachium nipponense | reverse complement strand
TTAAGATGGCCTTAATCCTCTCTCTCTCTCTCTCTCTCTCTCTCTCTCTCCCTAACAAAATTAATCTCTCTCTCTCTCTCTCTCTCTATCTAACAAAATTAATCTCTCTCTCTCTCTCTCTCTCCCTAACAAAATTAATCTCTCTCTCTCTCTCTCTCTCTCTCTCTCTCTCCCCCTCCCCCTAACAAAATTAATCTCTCTTTCTCTCTCTCTCTCTCTCTAACAAAAATTAATCTCTCTCACTCTCTCTCTCTCTCTCTCTCTCTCTCTCTCTCTCTCTCAGATATTGATATTCTCTCCCCCCCCCCCCCTCTCTCTCTCTCTCCCTTTTTCTGCTTCTCGAATAATTGCATTCTTGTCTAGACACCTTGACGTATTAGGTGCGTTTTTTTGGACGGAAAGGAAACTAGAAGATAGGGGGGAGGAGGAGGAATAAATAACAGAAAGATAAGACAGATTTGAAGAGAATAAACAGAAGAAGAAGAGAGCAAGAAGAGGAAATAAGGTAAAAAAATAAAAATAAACGATTCTAATCCACATTTATAATTTCAGTGATTTGTCGATTATCCTAAAGGAAAATATTTATATATAATTTTTTTTTAGTTTCTTAGATAAGGGAGAGAGAGAGAAGAGAGGAGAGAGAGAGAGAGAGAGAGAGAGAGAGAGGAATCTTATCTTACAGGAATCTTACATCTTGTTCGGGTTGCCCCAGGTCCCTCAGTGTAAGACACCTCTAATGTCTACCAGAGAGTTGCTAGTACATCTTCCGGTATATTTTGCATCTTCCAATCTTGGATGGTCTGGGATGCAGTTTTAGATATTTGTCGAGCTTATTCTTAAACACATCTACGCTCACTCCTGATATTCCTCAGATGAGCTGGCAACGCATTGAATAGACGCTGTATTATCGATGCTGGTGCGTAGTGGATTAATGTCCTGTGTGCTTTCCTTATTTTTCCTGGTATAGTTTTGGGCACTATTAATCTACCTTTGCTTGCTCTTTCCTGTTATTTTTAGCTCCATGATGTTTTTTTGAACTATTCCTTCTATCTGTTTTTTCCATGCCTGAATTATCATGTAGCGTTCTCTTCTCCTTTCTAGACTATATAATTTTAAAGATTGTAGTCTTTCCCAGTAGTCAAGATCTTAACTTCTTCTATTCTAGCTGTAAAGGACCTTTGTACACTCTCTAATTTTGTGCATATCCTTTTGATAGTGTGGGTACCATATCATATATTGCAATATTCAAGTGGACTACGAACATACGTTTTTATAAAGCATAATCATGTATTTTTCTTTTGATCTTTTGAAGTGCCGTAACAACATTCCTATTTTTGCTTTACATTTTGCCAAAAGAATTGCTATTTGATCATTGCATAACATGTTCCTATTCAACATCACACCAAGGTCTTTAACTGCTTTCCTTATTTGCGATTGTCTCATTTTTAGGTCTCCTATATGCAGAGGAGAGAGAGAGAGAGAGAGAGAGAGAGAGAGTGGGGGGGGGGGGGGGGGGGGGGAGGGGGAGAAAGAAAAGAGAGAGAAACGCGAAGAGGAGAGAGGGATATGAGAGAGAGAGAGAGAGAAATATGAAAGAGAGGGACATAGCTAGAGAGAAAGTGAGAAAGCGAGAGAGAGAGAGAGAGAGAGAGAAGAGAGAGAAGAGAGAGAGAGAGAGAGAGGGAGATATTAAATGGATACTGCCCCATTGTCGAGCCCACCATTTAAAACTTTCCCACCCATGGGGAGTCCGGCTTCAGGAATCTTGGAATGGTTTATTATTGGTCACTGGAATATTCCATAGTATCTTAGTCATGCTACTTACTTTTGCTGCTCTCTAGGTATCGGAACGTTGATACTTCGCGTGTGTTACTTTTGTTCCGTGGAATGTTTTTATTTGCTCTTATCTTGAACGAAATTCGCATATTAGTATATTATTTAAACAAAAACTTTTTACGTAAACTTACTTATTCTCTCTCTCTTCTCTCTCTCTCTCTCTCAAAAATCATATCCAACCAAAAATGAAATATGTTGCCAAGCTGATTAGATTTACAAAAACGTTTACGAACTTAAAAAAAACACCAGTTAGAATTGCATTTACCTCTCTCTCTCTCTCTCTCTCTCTCTCTCTCTCTCTCTCTCCTCCTTCTTCTTCTTCTTCTTCTCCTGTGATACAAAAATACCATCGCCTGAGCAGAGGCTCCAAAAATAAATATTGACTCGGCGGTGGTGTTGTCAAGAGGAGCTTTATGCACAAGTAATAGAATCCAATCTCTCTCTCTCTCTCTCTCTCTCTCTCTCTCTCTCTATCTATCTATCATTCTATCTATCTCTCCTGCAGCCATCTTTTACATTTAGTCCAAAATAACTATAACTAGCCTACTATAACCAACCCTAGTGTCTTCTTGAAGTGCATTGGCGTTTTGTACTATAACTAAGCTATAAATTATTTCTGACATTCACCAGTTTCTGTAGCTCTTATTCACTGTTACCGAGTAATGCTAGATGGGCATGGTGGCGCAAGTCTTACAAGCATTCAGTTCTATATGATTTACTTCAGTTGTCTAGAGATCGCAGAAATCAAATATCTAAAGGTGCGTTCACCCTACAGTAAAACACCATAAAATGTCACAAACAAATCACAGACAGTTTGAAAATGAGTTGGAGACACTAAGTATTCATCGGATCTTTGTCAGATGCGGGATGACTATGTGAAGAAGTACCTACGTTGAGTAGTAAGTCGCTGACGTGTACTTAACCTGTCTGTGACATGTGTACGAAAAGCTGTAAGTCTCTTTTTAATACATCGACATGATTCATTTGAAAGTAGAAAACGTACATGAACATGGGATCCTTTCAAAGTTGGAATGTGCATGAACATGGAATATTTCAAAATCAAAACGTACATGAACATGGAATATTTTAAAGTCAAAACGTATATGAACATGCAATATTTTAAATTTTTGAAACGTACATGAACATGGAATATTTAAATTTTAAAGTTGAAACATACATGAACATGGAATAGTTTTAAAGTTGAAACGTACAATGACATGGAATATTTTAAAGTCAAAACGTACATGAACATGGAATATTTTTAAATATGAAATGTACATGAACATGGAATAATTTAAATTTGAAACGTACATGAACATGGAATATTTTAAACAGGAACATGTAATATTTTAAAGTCAAAACGTACAGAAACATGGAATATTTCAAAGTTGAAACATTTGTGAACATTTTAATGTCGAAACACACACGAACATGGAATATTTTAATGTCGAAACATACATGAACATGGAATATTCTAGAGTTGAAATGTGTATGAACTTGGAATATTTTAAAGTCGAAACTTACATGAACATGGAATATTTTAAAGTCGAAACGTACATGAACATGGAATAATCTAAAGTCGGAACGTCCATCACTAGATGTATAGACTCCATGACCCGAAAGGAAAGAGGAATACCAAAGTAATAGAGAATAGTGAATAAAAGAGAACAGAAAACTAGGACTGATTAAGTTGCATGCAGACTATTGTTCATTGACACACTTCGTATTGTTTCATGAAAATTGCAGTAAAAGTTGCATGGTCTAGTTTTCTTCCTGTTACCAAGAGACAGAGACGATACATGCAGTGTAAGATTATATGCAGAAATGTATGCAAGGTCTCTCTCTCTCTCTCTCTCTCTCTCTCTCTCTCTCTCTCTCTCTCTCTCTCTATATATATATATATATATAAATATATATATCATATGATATAATACATATATATATAAGAAGAGGATCCACAGTAATGTTCTTTGTTTAACAAGACGAAATTTATTTGTAGAAATATTGACAATATATTTCTTTTTTTGATAACAAGAATATTACTGTGGATCCTTCTACTGGTTACTTTTTAGAGCGAATCGGTGGTTCACTAGATACGGTGTTCTAAGTAGTGCATATATATATATATGTATGTATGTATCTATATATATTATATATATATATATATATATATATATCTAATATATTATTATATATAATATATAATATATATATATTATTATACATATGTGTATGTGTGTGTGAATGTGTGTATTTGCCTCCATGCACGTTCGTAAGTAATATGGAAATAAAGAATGCAATATCCACTGTTTAAATCCGTAAAAATAATCCTTTTAAACTTTTCTCCCCAAGAGAGCGGAGAGAGAGATGAGAGGAGAGAGAGAGAGAGAGAGGAACGTTCGTATTTTTGATTGCCTCAATATTTCCCCAACCCCCCCAAAAAAATTTTTTGGTTGCCATCGGTTTTCCATTTTCGCTCATTGCGTCCATTAGTCTTTTCTGACACTCACTCCTCCGTGCCAAAATAAACCCGAGTTATTTATTCTCTCTATTTTCGAAAGTTCTCTCTTTTTTTTAATTTCTTTGTTATTTTCCTTCGTTTTTTGGTTTATTGCATTCTATCTGTCTTCTTCTTTCTTCATAATGAGAAGGAAAACAATAATAATAATAATAATAATAATAATAATAATAATAATAATAATAATAATAATAATTAATTATAATAATAATAATAATAAAAATGTAATCAATATATATATATAATATATATATATATATATATATAATATATTTATTCATTATAAAACACACTCGAAATTCTCAGCCAGTTAGAGCAGCAAACCATCCAGTCGTGATATAATATACTAGGTCCCAGTCACTTATCCAATCAGTTTATCCAATCTGTTATTGATCCATTCGCCAATGTGATGACTTGTTGATTTTTGCTTCTAAAATAATCTCTCTCTCTCTCTCTCTCTCTCTCTCTCTCTCTCATCAACGGTAGTGTCTCTCTCCCTCTCTCTCTCTCTCTGTTTGTGTCATCAGGCAGGGTTCTCTTCATCACTGTTATTGTCTCTTTCTCTCTCTCTCTCTTATCACTGCCATTCTCTCCCTCTCTCTCTCTCTCTCTCTCTCTCTCTCATCTCTCTCTCTCTCAATCAATGGTAGTGTCTCACTCTCTCTGGCATTCTCTCTCTCTCATTTTCTCTCAAAACAAAAAAAAAAAATAAAAAAAAAAATCTCTCATCACTGTTATTGTTTCTTTCTCTCTCTCTCATCACTAGTATACTCTCTCTCTCCTCATTCCATTCTCACACTCCTCGCCTTCCCTTCATCGCCCCGGCCCTGTCTGTCTGTCTGTCTGTCCTGTCTGTCCATCTGTCTGGTTGTCAGACTGTCTCCTATTGAAGGCAGCCTCTCTTCACAGTTAACTACCGTTTCTCAATATCGCCTGACGCAACTACTGCTTTCATGTTGCGAAATTGCAAAGTGCTCCTCCAAGTTGCAAGATTGAGCTCCAAGTGTCTTTGCTCATCAGACTGTTGCTCCTCTTTGACTGGGCACTTTAGTTGTCTGATGAACGATAGCTTTCACTTCCAATTGTATGATCCTTTCGCTTGGGATCGTACGATGCTTTTACTTGTGACTGTATGATAACTTTTCCTTCCAATTGTGTGATATGTTAGTTTTGCTTACTATCATGGGATACAATACTTTTACCTCCGATTGTACGGTATTTTTATTCCTGGGTATACAATATTTTGTCTTCTGATTGTGCAATGTTTTTACTGTTGATTGTATGATACTTTTACGTTCGATTGTATGAAACTTTTGTTTCCCATTGTGCGTTGCGATACTTTTACTTCCGATTGTACAATAATTTTGCTTCAGATTGTACGATACTTTTACTTACAATTGTACGATACTTTAATTTTGGATTGTATGATACTTTTGCTTCGGATTATACGATACTTTTACTTCCTATTGTACGATATATTTACTTCCCATTGTGAATACACTTAAAACTTCAGATTGTATGATACTTTCGCTTCGGATTATACTATACTTTTACTTCCCATTGTACAATACACTTACAACTTCAGATTGTATGATAGTTTTACCTTGGATTCTATGATACTTTTATGTCCAATTGTATGATACTTTTACTCCTGATTATACAATACTTTCGCTACCGATTGTACTATATATCTACTTCTGATTGTAAGATCCTTTTGCTTCAGATCGTACAATACTTTTACTCTCGATTGTAAGATGCTTTTGCTTCTGATTGTACAGTGGTGCTCAAATCTCATGCGACATGACTCCATAGGATTACGTTCAAAATTCACTAACTGGCAACCAAGCATAATCCAAATTTATCTATTATTTCAATGTGAAAACACGATTATTGCATACAATAAGGCCACAATATGTTTCATACGAGTGAAATCTCTCATATATTTGAAAACTGTAAGAAAATATCACGTGTAGCAAATTTCAGAAAAAAACTCTTACGAAACATTTCCAAAATTTTCGTTCACACATCGCTGAAACATTTGACCAAAACGAAGTCATCATCAAACATCAGTTCAAATGTTAATTAAAAAACGAAAAAAATAGTCATAACATTAATAATACTTTCAAAGCAAGCATTAAATCTTAAATAGTCCTATTTGATTGCTTTTACACCTCAATGTTGAAAAAAAATGTAAATGTGCATATACAAAAGTAGAATGCGCCCACCGATATCGACGTGTGAGGGGAGCGAGTGTGACGTATTATTAGTGTCGGTGCAACAACAACCACCTGGTGTAACATAAGTAGGTCTACACTGAGTAGCGACAATGAAATTATCTTGAAAACATTTACTTTATATGTATTAGAGGAATATTTGGATTTTCATACATAATTATGTTATATTTCTTAAACATTTCAAAAATGATGGCATACTAGCAAATATTCGCCTATGCAATTATTCTTTTGTCAAAGCCAAGATATCTTTCCTAGGCCTAGGTGTTAGATTTCTTTACACTTAACAGTCACATCTCTCTATTAACAATTTCTGGCCAGAAAGCAAATGAGGTTATCTACACATTCTTGCACTTCAAGTTACCTTATGAAAAATAAATTATACACCAAAAGCAAGCAGAACGACTTTTAAGAAAAATTATATTTTAAACCAGTTGAAAAACAAGTGTTCCATACGCCTTGATATTAATAATAATAATATTTCGATTAATGGCCATCTTCTCCATATAATCAAAATATCTTCATCTTTTAGTGCTCAAAGAACAGGTAATCTCTACAAATAAAAACATTAGTAACAGAATACATTTCAGAATGCTTCGAATATTTTTTTTAGACCTATAAATCATTTGCAACATACAGGCAGCTTAAACACAGCCTAAAAGTTCAACATTCAAAGAAAACTGGTTGTAAGTCATATAAGTATTGTATTCCTCAAGGAACAGGTAATCTCTACATATAAATTCACCAGTAACAGATTACATCTCAGAAGGCTTAGATTATTTCTTTAGGCCTATAAAACATTTTGCAACATACGGGCAGCTTAAACACAGCCGAAAACTTCAACATTCAAAGAAAACTTGTTTTCATTCAAATTCCTACTTTGAAAATGTTGTTATGACTGTTAAGCTTATTAGGTTTACTGTCATAATGCTGCAGACGTGGTTATGTTGACCAGTCCGAGGAGCATGTTAAGTGTGCTTTCATTAATGGCACCGCTAACCTTATCACACCGCACTTTGAACGAAGCAGCAGCGTAAAAAGAAAAAAAAATCAGTTCAAATCACACAGATTACGAATCATACCAATATAAAAGGGATCGTATTCATATAACCATAAGGAAAATAGGGCTAGCTGTGAATTCGTAAACTTTTTGACATGTATGACATTAGAAAAAAAAAAAAGTTTAACACTACTTGGCAACGACACGTTGAGTCTGAGAATCTGGACGATACAAAAAGAATCATGTCGCATGAGATTTGAGCACCACTGTACGTTACTTTTACTTCTGATTGAACGACGCTAAGTCTAATTTTGCAATTGAACTTTTCTTAAATTGTATCATGTTGTGTCTGCCTTCAGAGTATTAATTTCTTATTTCTTTCTTTCTTTCTTTAAATCACCCCGGAGAGAGAGAGAGAGAGAGAGAGAGAGAGAGAGAGAGAGAGAGAGAGAGAGAGACTATTTATAAGAAAAGGTGATATATGAAATAAATAAATGAGGGAACAGAACATATAACCAATACACCTGGCATTCAGCAGACGTCAGCAAAAATGTAGGAACGAATTTGCTCTTCCACAACTCCACATATTAGTTGTAACAATACGTTTTCTCCCGATTAGAAAATGCTTAATATGTTTGTTTGAACAAGGTAACTATTTTCACTGATTGTACAATACTTTTCTCACGATTGTACAACACTTTTCTCACGATTGTACAATACTTTTGTCACGATTGTACAATACTTTTGTCACGATTGTACAATGCTTGATTTGTTGGTTTGAACGAGGAATGTTTACTACCAACTGTACATTAATATGTTTTCTTCATTTGCGCAATAATTCTGAAAAAAAGTCTTGATGCAGACACCTGTTGGAGTGATTAATTCAATTAGGGGGAAACTCGAAGCAGCAAGAGAATTCCAGAGCTTGGTGGTAGAGAAAGAAACGACGAAATTATTCATTCTCTGAATATATATATATATATATATATATATATATATATATATATATATATATATATATATATATATATATAGATTTGAGGAATTACTAGAAGTAACTCAGAATTTGCCACGTCAGTCTACAGAAAACGTACCTATACTGGTAATTGTTATAGTAGTTCCCGTCAACATTCTTTTCAATCAAACACCATCCACACATTTTTCATGATGAGATTTCATTTTTGCTGTTTTTTTTAAGTCCAACTCTTTTCCACAAGACTTACTTTTAAAAATTGTCAACCAGATACTTGCGAGGTTTTTTCAGCCTTTATCTCCTAATTTTGATGTTCCAAAAAGGTTATTTTATGCAACCGTTCCTCATATTTCTGATCTGAAATCCATATCCAATTTAAAAAAAATAATCGAACAAGAAATTCCGTGTCTCAAGTTCAAATTAATATTAAACAATCCATGTACAGTAGGTTCCTTTTTTAATTTCAAAGATCGCCTTCAACCCTTCATGAGATCCAACGTCACATACAAATTTAGGTTTTAGTTTCCGAACAGGACAAAGATTAAAAGAACCTGAATTTTCTAATATCAGGAACCATGCTTAATTGTAAAATTTGAAGCTCCGGAAAGAAACAGTTCACAAATAATATATCATTACTACCCACCCTAGAGTACATATATATTAAGAAAATTGTTCCTTCGTTAAATGGTAATACTTCTTCAGCCACTCTATACCTGGCATAGTTAACGTCGTCACCAGCATTCGACGACAGGTCATTCCATCTTCTCTCCTCATGGACGGTTAGTATTTTGGATGTTCTCCCTCTTTTTGCTGTTGTTACGTTGTACTTTTTTCCATTTTTTTTGTTAATTTTAGGACCATTTTAATACATGCGAGTTCTGTTTGTGTTTTATGGTTATATGTTATTTATTTCTCTTTCGCAGACTGATGATGCACAGATGTTTCATGTGCGAAACGTTTCGTTGTAATAAACTTGATTCTTTTACAACTTGTATCATGGACACCCTCTGAAGATTTATATATATATATATATATATATATATATATATATATATATATATATATATATATAATATATATACATGTATATATATATATATTCTTATTCATTTTCACTTCATTTAATTTACTTGCAATCATCATTGCCCATGATACAACTTCAGCATGTGTTTTTAAAATTGTACTCACATTTTTATTTCTTATTTGTTTGTAAATTTATCTGTTTTTTTTCTAATAACTGAGCTCCTCTTTCTGTTTTTCTCTTTACCTTCTGTCACTTCTTTTGATAAACACTAATATTCCTTGGAAGCTTCTTGAAGTTCAAGTCTATATTGGCCCCTGTGGTGGACTTGTTCCGTATGAATAGGATTCTTCACCTTTGGAATAATAATAATAATAATAATAATAATAATAATAATAATAATAATAATAATAATAATAATAATAATAACTAATAATATTTCTTTGGAAAATTGCTGGACTTGTTCCATATGAATAGGGTTCGTCTTTTGAGCAATAATAATAATAATAATAATAATAACAACAACAACAACAACAACAACAATAACATAATGTAATAATAATAATAATAATAATAATAATATAATAATAATAATAATAATAATAATAATAATAATAATATTTTCTTTGGAAGCTAGAATTTCAAGTCAGTGGCAACTTTGGTGGGCTTGTTCCATATGAATAGGGTTCTTCATCCTCTGAATAATAATAATAATAATAATAATAATAATAATAATAATAATAATAATAATAATAAAATGAGGCTTTCCAAACCACATTTCAATACTATCTGTCATTGCAGAACATAAACAAACTGCAAACAAAACAGGTAAACAAAATGTCAACAAAGCGTTACTGTGAAGGTTACCGCGAGACTGTAGTAATCGAGTAATCGACATTTATGCCTTGGATAGTCGTAGATTACTTTGTAGGAATTCAGAATAACATACCTGGTGATTATTGCGTCATCTGTTGACGTCGTCCATGGGGAGCACAGAGAGAGAGAGAGAGAGAGAGAGAGAGAGAGAGAGAGAGAGAGAGAGAGAGAAGATAGTCATGTTTCTACATACATATTCTCTCTCTCTCTCTCTCTCTCTCTCTCTCTCTCTCTATATATATATTATATATATATATATATATGTATATGTGTGTGTGTGTGTGTGTATATATTGTATATATATGTAAAAACATGACTCTCTCTCTCTCTCTCTCTCTCTCTCTCTCTCTCTCTCTCTCTCTCTCTCTCTCTATATATATATATATATATATATATATATATATATATATATATATATATATATATATATTGTGTATATGTGAAAGACATGACTCTCTCTCTCTCTCCTCCCCAGGTGACGCAACAATAATCACCAGGAATATTCTCCAAGATTCCTACAAAGTCATCCACGCCATTCCTTGGCATTCCAATCGATTAGGAATCTCTCGGTGACCTCCACAGTAACGCTCTGTTTACATTTTGCTCATCCGTTTATTTTGCAGTTTGTTTGTTTTACAATGATCGATGTATAGTTACTAGAATGTGTAAATGTTCGTATCGAAGGCTTTTGGAAGCCTCTTATTATTATTATTATTATTATTATTATTATTATTATTATTATTATTATTATTATTATTATTATTGAAATTCAAGCTTGCAAGAATATTATGGTGTTCATTCACATGAAGTAACACAAGGAAACGGGAAATAAAGAAAAAGGAGACCGGTTAATAGAAAAACAGATAAACTAACAAACAAATAAATAGATAAATAAAAAATTAAGCAAAATATTAAAATACAAGTTGAATTGTATTAAGTTATTGGTAAACGCATTGGATCTTGCAAGTCTAGGCCCGAAAAGCGGTATGCAAATAGAAAATGAATAATTGAAATGCAGTGGAAATGTATTAGAACGTAAATGAAAGATTAAATGAACGTAAATTCAATTTTAAATGAAGTATCTTAGCAGTTCTCGCGCGAAAATAACCTTAGAACCTACGCGTATACATTAAAAATGACTAAGTAAGAGTTGGGTTCACCCGCGTTCCAATCTTTTGTTTAATAACAGCGACAATAAAACAGGACCAAAGTACCTCCATCGATTCAAGCTCTGGTATTTACAAAGGGGCGTACCTGATTGACGGCGTGACGTCACACCCAAGCCCTCGACAAAACATCGTAACTATGGTTGCTAGATATTCCAAATTGCCTCACGACGAATCTTAACAGCAATGTTCATCTATAGCCTAGAAAAGCAAATAGGTTCATTTCGGTCGACGGTTCAATCTGGACCCTACTGCCGTGTTGGGGGAAACTGGTTTTCGTTGCGGGGTTGGTTGGCTCAACAGATTTTGGTTATCATATATTGTCTATATATATATATATATATATATATTAGTATATACATACATATATCTAGTATGTTATACATATACATTATATATATATATACATATATATATATATATATATATATATATATATATATATATATATATATATATATATATATATATATATATATAATACGCAGATATGTATGTACGCATATATATATATATATATATATATATATATATATATATATGCATACATATATATATATATATATATATATATATATATGTATATATATATGTATATATATATATATATATATATATATATATATATATATATATATATATATATATATATATATAAGTGAATACCACAGGAAAAGATAGTCAGAAATCCAAGCGCTTTCGTCTTTACTAAGACATTGTCAAGGAGCTAATGAAATACAATTGGAGAGAAAGGTCTCAGGTACACAACAAGATCAAGAATACCAGATGGTTAATTGTCAAAAGGGTAAAAATTAAAAGAGATAATCCAGGATTATTGGATACTCACACGGTCACAAACCTAAACAAAATTTGATTCCTGACCTTAACCGAAAATTACAAAGTATCTTTACAGTCCCAAAAAGAATGTTAAAAAACTGGAATATAATAATTTTGTTGCTTATATTTATCTACAACTTTTTCATTATGAAAGCATCAAGTTTAAATAAACCAAGACTTATATTTAGAACATTTCTATTATTTGACTTGATGAAACAAGATTCAATGATATTCCTTTTAACTGTGTCATTACATGGGATTAAGGCTCTTGCTTGACTCCAGTTAATAGGATGATCTAAATCTCTCATATGTACGAAAAATGGATTCGATATTTGCCCAGTTCTCACAGAATATTGATGCTGTTTGAGACGTTGTGAAAGAGATTTACCGGTCTGTCCGTAATAGATTTTATCACACTTTTTTCAAGGAATTTCATATATGCAGCCTGGAAGATCTTTAGGAGAATTTTGGATTACTAAACTCTTGACATTAATATTGCTGAAAACAACATTTATGTTAAAAAGCTTTGAAATATCTAAAAAACCTTTCATCATAGGGTAATTTTAGAATGTTATGCTTACTAAATTCAAGTTTGTCATTAGTTGAATAAAATGTTTTTCTAGCTCTTTTCTCCCTCCCATAAAAAAGGAAAAGATGAATATTACAAAAATATGTATTCTGTATCACGCCTGTGTACAAATGGCATGCACTTGCCCACATGGTTTCCATTTCCTTACGGGGATGTAATTCCAATTAACCTATAAATCGAAATAATATTCGACGATGGATAAGCATAACATTCTAAAATTAGGTCAGTGAGGTTGACAGAGAGGTTAATAGCTCAACAGAGAGGTTAATAGCCAGTCACGGATGGTTAAAGGCAGTGAATCCACATGCAAAAGGAAGATTCACGTTTAATTCATGTCTGGCAATCGTTCGCACCCCTGATCGAAGAGGTTCCAAGCATCGCTTTTTGATGAATTTTGTTATTTGTTTTGATTTGGTATTCAATAGCAGTTAAGTGTTGCTGAGCCATCATACAAGCTACATAGAGTTGGTGAGTCACTCTAGAATTTCTGAGTCATACCAGAAAGTAAACTACGTATAATTGGTGAGTCATTCTGGAGCATTAAGCTTTATAGAATAGTTTCTGGAACTTACCAGATAATGAATCCTTAAGAAGAGTTGCCAAGTCTTTCCAGATACTGAATTGCATGAAAGAGTTGCTATATATTTCCAGATTGTTTAACTGTAAAGGAGTTTTGCTTAGACTTGCTCGATAAAGAATCATAAAGTAGAGTTTAGAACGTCTTCATTAGTACTTAAATGTATTAAACATTACATAGTTGCCAAGTTTCTCAGATGATAAATTAGATCAATGAGTTGCCAGATGTTTCTAGACAATGAACTTGGCAGGTCAGGGCAAGATTTCTGAATGACTAAGTTTTTTTGTATAAAGAGAGTTTGACTTTTTATTATCCTGTTTTTCATTTTTTGGCTGCTTTATTTTTTGTTTGTTTACAGTGAAATATCGTGTATCTCTATCTGTCCGTTCTCAGATCTTAAAAACTACTGAGGCTAGAGGGCTGCAAATTGGTATGTTGATCATCCACCCTCCAGTCATCAAACATGCCAAGCTGCAGCTCTCTAGCCTCAATAGTTTTTATTCTATTTAAGGTTAAAGTTAGCCATGAACATGAGTCTGACCCCCACTATAGGTGCCAACAGCAGGCAACCGCTAGCATGGCTGAACGTTTCATGGAACATGGGTAAGAGCTTCACACAGCATTATACGCTGTACAGAAAACTCGATTGCGCAGAAAAAACTTTGCCGCAATTTTTATTTGTTTGTTTTGACCTTTGATGATAAAGCTTAATATATATATATATATATATATATATATATATATATATATATATATATATATATATATATATATATATATGAATAATTATCACATCACCGTGATTCATTTAAATTATTCGAGCTACAAAAGCCCTTTAATATCAAAATATTCGCTCTACCTCGGAATTGATGTATTTTCCATATATGTAAACCGAAGGGGAATTTTTTAGTTGATAATGATTTCGTCCCCTCATGGGATCGAACCACCGTCCAGCGGACAGGAAACGAAATCAGGACGACATTGATGTTACCGAATAACTAAAAAACATTCCCCTTCGCTTTACATAATAAGAAAATATATCAATTCTGAGGTAGAGCGAATTAGATATTAAAGGACTTTTGTAGCTCGATAATATATATATATATTATATATATACTATATATATATATATATATATATACACACTTATATATATATATATATATATTATATATATATATATATAATATATATATCATATATATATATATATATATATATATATATATATCAACCAAAGCCTGAAACAATCGTAAAATAATATCGTAACGTAAATTCGGTCAAAAATGAAATCTGAGAGTTTAATATTAAATTTTAGACTACTGACTATAAAATATAGTCACTATCGCATTATTGCATAAGTATCGCAATCAAACTAGAGCTATTTTGTGTCCTCTTGTCCGAAAGATCGTACGGCAACTTAAAAAGTTATCGTTCTTGCAACTGAAACATGATGAATTTCGTAAGTTTGCTTCGGTACATCGCGTAAAAGGCACGCGAGCGCTTGCAAGTGCTTTTTATTGAATACCTAAGTATCCACCTGCATGATTTTGAAGAATATTTTTACGATGTTTGTTCATGGTGAGATTTCACGAGTTGTTTATGCAACTGTAGGGTATCGTCTTTGCTGTGTTTGATCAACTTGGCTGCTTTTCAATTGTTAATAGGATAATGAGCACGGCTTTCAATATACAGTGTCCATAAAGTCCCAGTACATTGCAAGCATTTATTGCCCAGGATGGGACTGGGATTTATGGACACCCTGTATATTATTAGATTTCTCCTTCTTCTTATCGTTATTATTATTATTATTATTATTATTATTATTATTATTATTATTATTATTATTATTATTATTATTATTATTATTTTGTAAATCAAACCATCCAATAATTCTCGTATGTGAATAGGGTGGAATATCAATATACACGTATATATATATATATATATATATATATATATATATTATAAATATATATATATATATATATATATATATATATATATATATATATATATATATATAATATATCTGTACATATTTTTTTACACACATGCACGCACACATACATACATACATACATCACACACAAACATATATATATATATATATATATATATATATATATATATATATATATATAACGTATATATATATATATATATATATATATATATATATATATATATACATACTATATATATATGTGATATATATATATATATATATATATATATATATATATATATATATATATATATATATTATACATATCTGTATGTGTGTGTATATATATATATATATATATATATATATATATATATATATATATATATATATATATATATAAACGGGCGCGAAATATCAAGATCTTCAGACACCCCGGAAAAAAAAATCTAGAGAAAAAAATAAGTCTAGTACTTCAACAAATTCAAAACCAAACCACTTGTCGAAAAGAATAATAATTAGCAATTAATGCCTTTATCTCCTCAGAAACAGAACGCCTTTGAAAGAACACTTATTGCTTTGGCGTCACAGGCGCAAAGTGCCGTGGATTAAGTGCTTTTAAGTGAATCGTTAGACTGACAGAACCTTTAAGTGAAGTGCTTTTTTATGCGAAGTTAATCGAGAGCTGTGAACTCATCGCCTCTTCTTCAAATCAATAAACTATTAGGTTTCTTCTACTACAGGTATCAGCGTGACCTACTCGCTACTGACCCCTTTTCTGCTTGCCCGTTTTCGATCATCTAATTATCTCATTTTCCTCATTTTATACTTTATCATCTCGTTTAATTATGACTTCATTTCATGCATCGATATATCCGCGGTCAACGAACCTGAGAAGGGGGTTCACTTTCGCGACGCGGCTGGATCTCGTGATACAATGCGCGTAAACAGCAACGTAATGTGTTAACGGATTTGCAAATAACTCAAAAAAAAAACTTTAAAAACAAGTTCGTGTTACCTCACATCTAAAACAGAGCATAATACACTAATAGGTATGAATATAAATCAAAAGTCGAAACCGACTTTTGATTTATATAGCAACATAAGTGGTAATAAACATGTAAATAACAAAGACGAAGCCAGAAAACATATAAACAACAGAAAAACCACAAGTTGACGTCAACAAACATGTAAATAACTCAAATACGAAGCCAAAAAACATATAAAACAACTAAAAAACAAGTGCACATCAACAAACGTAAAAATAACTCAGTGACGAAAACAGCAACCATGAAAACAGCTAAAAAACAAGAGGTTTGCGTCAACAAACATTCAGATACCTCATGAACGAAGCCCGAAACCATAAAAACAGCTAAATAAACAAGAAGTTCACGTCAACAAACATGCAGATACCTCATGAACGAAGCCAGG
>NC_087216.1:75639534-75645559 GCF_015104395.2 Macrobrachium nipponense | reverse complement strand
CCCTAATTTTCTACGCGGTTTTTGGATATATGCCACTCACTGCAGGACGATCAAGTCATCAGAGTTCGAAATCGATGGAGAGCGTGTATCATCTCTCTCTCTCTCTCTCTCTCTCTCCTCCTCCTCTCCTCCTCCTCCTCCTCCTCCTCCTCCTCCTCCTCCTCCTCCTCCTCCTCCTCCTTAATGCTATTAACCTGGAATGATTGACGGGATTGCAATATCGTGATGCAGAGAAGCTCTTTGGCTGCCATCCGATCGAGGAATGTGTTCCTGTCTGCATTCAACCGGTGACACGTGGATGCACTAATGATTCCCTGATGATTCGTCTCATTCTTCTGTCATGATTCTTCCGCGGCAGAAACGACAGAGAGTCTATGGCTTTTGTGCTGGAGAAAGTCAAAGGGAGTAGCTGCGTTCATGATAAAAGAAGTGAAACAGTTTTCAGACCGAGATGCGCTTCCTTTGACTTTTTGAGGTGAATGCAAAGGTAATGATTCGATATATTAATGATTTGATCTGGTCCTTGTGTCTTGGTGGGATCGGCGTAGCTTTTATTACGTTTCTCAAAAAGTCTTTTGGGAGTGGATGGCTCAGGTTATTGGCTGAACTAGGTGTACTTTGAACCATTCCATCGTTTCTTTTCAGACAATTACAATTATTATTATTATCATCACTCAGAAGATAAAATACTCGTATGCCAGAATCCTACAAGGGGTCATCTCTAGAATTTCAGGCTCCGTAATTGGAAGTACAGAAAAACTTATGTTAGGTTACTATGTAAGTAATTGGTTGTTAGCTGGTAGTCAGTATGCATATAGGAAGTAGTTACGTGTCTTTGATACTCTTTTAGACTTGAGAAGCAAGAGAACCTTGATAAGGGTTTTGACTGCAGAATAATTCAAATAGATTATATTATAGTGCTGCTTTCGATTTAGTAAATCACATGGCACTTATTCATAGTCTTCAGAATCTTGGAGTGGGTGGAAATGTTTTAGGATTTCCTTACAGGTAGGCAGCAGCGAGTTGGTTACTGTGGACGGGATCTTTAAGCCCCGTCCACACGGACGAACTTTGTCCGACCGACTATGTTCGATGTGACGTCAGAAGCGGGAAAAGTCAGACCGTGTGAACGGGGCTTTAGTGAACCAAGGCCTATTGTGTCTGGAGTTCCGTAGGGCAGTGTTTTAGATCCACTGTTATTTCTTAAGGCCCTTTCACACTAGGCAACTAATGACCAGTCACTAGTGACTGTCACTAGTTGCCTAATGTGAAGTCTCAGGCAACTGCAAGCAACCAGTAACTGTCACCGAGTTGTGGAAGCCTTCTCATCATGTCATATGAAAGAATGTCATCAGTGGAGGAGGTACTGTTGGCTTTACTGGTCAAGAGAAAGAGACGGTCTCGAAAAAGAAGAGTGCATACCTATGCATGAGATGTTATCATCAAGAATACAAGAAGGTTTACATCATACACATTACAGTGATTTATGTGCTAATGAAAAAGAATTTCATCAGCAAGCCCTCTTTTGATGAGCAAGCCTTCTTTTGATGAGCTTCTCAGCCTCATCGAGAACGACATCAGAAGGACTGACACAAAGATGAAAAGAAGCATAAGGCCAGATGAGAGTGTTGCGGTTTACTTCTGAATAAATATACATATGAAGAGTTATTTGTTTTCAACTCACCTATTTCATTCTTCTTAGCTGGAGAAGAATGAAATAGGCATGAAGTGTATAATAATTTCATTCCACGCTTTCCTTTTCTCATTCTTGTTGCTATATTGGTCAGTGGATGAATCCCAAACTGCTGGGTGTTTTTCCACTTTCTGAATAAATCTTTCAGTGATAATTGTCTCCAGCACTTTCATCCCCTCCATCACGCATGTTCTTTTCTGTGCTAAGCTGGCTGGACACTGATAAAGGTGACAGATTAGGACGACAGTTGCGCCACACAGTGACTAAGTATGAAAGCTCCCATTTAAAACAATGCCCAATGGTCGGTGACGGCAACTGCCAGTGACGGTCACTTGTTACTGGAGCGGGCAACTGCCATAGCCTGTTGCCCAACCGGGCAACCACAGTGACGTAGTGTGAAAGGCTCAATTGAAAATAATGGTAGGCAACTAGTGACGGTCACTAGTTGCCTAGTGTGAAAGGGCTCTTAGTGCGTACAAATAACATGGTTCTCGGCCTGGAAATCAAGATTGGTCAGTATACCGATGGTGCAACACTTGTGGGTGTAGTCAAGTCTCCACTTTTGAGAAATGAAGCTGTCCTCAGCCTCAATCAGGACATGGACTGAATCAGGGAATGGTGTAGTCAGTGGGGTATGAGGCGATAGCACTACTGATTAGCAGGTCTCAAACAGATTTCCCACCCCCTCCTCCCCTTCAGGTGGTTAAGTATTCTAGGAGTCATTTTTTACTAACATCAAACTTTTGAGAAGCATTTAATGACAGTTTGAGCAAATTCCCCACGAAAGTTGAGTATTATTCGATAGGCCTCATATATTTATAACAATGATAAAATCAATGCAACCTGTGTTAGGTCATTTGTCCTTCCTTTATCAGAATACTGTTCGATGTGGATGTCTGCTTCTGCCAGAGATTTATCTCTTTTTAGATAGAGTGGTTCGTGGTGGTAGGTTTCTGTTTCTTAATATTAGCAGTTAAGACTTGACTCTCGACGGATGGTCTCTTGTTTGTCAGTTAGTGGATTTCAATTGCCTTTCGAGGCTCTGTCCTTGACGAAGGAAGAAAGCATCGCTCGGCTGTACCTCGATGTCAAATTTATATAATTTTTAGTTTTCTGTAAAAGAAAACTATTGTGCCGGCTTTGTCTGTCCGTCCGCACTTTTTGTGTCCGCCCTCAGATCTTGAAAACTACTGAGGCTAGAGGGCTGCAAATTGGTATGTTGATCATCCACCCTCCAATCATCAACCATACAAAATTGCAGCCCTCTGGCTTAGCAGTTTTTATTTTTATATAAGGTAAAGGTAAAATAAAATATAAGTGTCACGTTAAAGTTTCATGGGCCGCGGGTCATACGACATTATAAGACCAGACCGAAACATAAATCTATTTTGGGTGACCTTGTTTAAACGCTGTACAGAAAACTCGATTGCGCCGAAGAAACTAAGGCACATTTATACCTGTTTTCCTTAATCGTAGACATTCTTGTTTTCGATAGAAATAATTCCTTAACAACTAATAAAAAAATATAAAATTTAATCTACAAGTCATAAAGAGAGAGAGGTAATAGTTATATGTGAGAAGACTTCACAGAAAGCGAATGTATAAAAAAATAAATAACTTTTATAAATAAAAAATAAGAACGAAAAAAAAGAAAAAGGAAAATATTGTTCTGGAAATCCAACTATAGAATTGGTTCTTTTTCCCCAGTAGTTCTTTCTCTCTCTTTCTTTCTCTATCGTAGGGGTTGAGGGAGGGGGCGGGACTCCCTTTTGTGTTAGGGGAATTAAGCTCTTGCGGAGTGGTGGTTCCAGCCCGTTAATCTTTTCCTTTGATCATTTTATGTCTTGGACTGAAACAAGAGGGAAAATGCTCAGCGTACTTAGAATGGAATGCGGTTTGCGTGTGAAGTAGGTCCGACTCTATCTCTCTCCCTCCTCTCTCTCAATCTCTCGTCACCTCTCTCTCTCTCGTCTCTCTCTCTCTCCTCTCTCTCTGTTACCTAAGTACATACTAATGTTTTGCAAATATCTATATATGATATATATATATATATATATATATATAGTAGAATATATATAATATAAATATATATATATATATATATATTCGGCATGTTGCTTGCCAGTTTAAGCACCATGAGAAGTCTTTGATAAGAAAAATAGAAAACGTTACTCTATAAAATCAACAGTGCTGAAGCAGCAATAACTTTCAATAAGACTTGTGTGTGTGTTAGTTATTTTATGTAAATAACAAAGCTAACGGTCACACTATGCATGTAAGTATGTATGTATGTAGTTCGCTATAGACCGTGAAAGTAATGAACCGAATTGAACTAAAGTCAGACTATAATTGTACATTTTATACGGGATGGTTTTTACTCGGTTTCCGTTTTGATCTGAATATCCAGGCCATGATAGCTTCTCTATTATTATTCGTAGAGAAAAAAAAAAAGAAGGCTTTATTCAGTTTCACGAGGATTCCAAATATGCTCTGATATTTCTTCTGCGATGAAAAATAGCGATGATGTTACGGTTGCCCGCTGCCAGCTGCTGCTAGTACTATACATATATCTATAGATATCCATCTATGTATGTTTATATAGTATATGTATTTTCCGTTGCTAAGATTTGATTAGACCTATCATCATTCAAATTCATTTTAGTATAGAATTGTGCTGCACATAGGCCTACTTTCTATTGCTTCAACGGTAACACATCACATAGGACAAACATAAATGAAGGTCCCACGCTAAGGTTCTTTGGAGCGCCCCTTCCTACGACCCCTAGCTGCAACCCCCCTTTCATTCCTTTTACTGTATCTCCGTTCTATTCGCTTTCTTCCATCTTACTTTCCCCCAAACCCTCTCCTAACCTTTCAGACCTTTTACTGTCAATTTCCGTTTCAGCGCTGAATGACCTCATAGGTCTTAGCGCTTGACCTTCGGCCTAAAGTCCATATCCTATTCGATTTTATTCTAGGCTAAGAAAACATCCTTGATTTCTATTTTGCAACAGTTTTCGAAACGGCTTAACTTGGGCATAAAATCGATAGTTTACCGATAATTTGATTAGAAATTATTTGAATGAATAAACACAGTAGAGGATTACTTTTATATATATTTTTTTTTTTTTACTTAACCTTGAATTATTTTATTGTAACAGATTTTGAAACGGCTTAAGTTGGGGAGCTAAATCGATATTCACTGCCACTATAACTTTAATTATAATTATTAATTATATGAATTCATAAACACGGTAGAGGATTATTTTTATTGATTTTTTTTTTTTTTAAACTTGACCAATAGAATCCACGACATTTACCGTTACTGTAACTGTAATTGTAATTATTAACAATTTGAATGATATGAAATTCTTCTTTAAACTTGGTGTATCTATCCTAGTATGGTATTTGAGAAGAATATTTATTGATCTCGCTTAAGGTTCTTTGTACGCCATCAAATTTTTTGATGAAAAAAAAAAGCCATTTGATATGAAACTGAATATTTATAAAATGTGATCGTACAAAGAAGAATGTGAGCTATTTTAAACCTATCCACCATCCACCTTGTATATTATGTATATATATCTATATATATATATATATATATATATATATATATATATATATATTATGTGTGTGTGTGTGTATGTATGTATGTATAATGTGACCATTACAGCGTAATATATACATATTATTTATTACCTGTTCCGTATACGCTTACGAATTCAAATTCTATTGAATACAGATAATATATAACGAACAAAAGACTAATTATCACAAAAAGAAAAGAATATTTACCACAAAAACCCAGAGAACAATTATTGCCAAAACAAAAGATTAATTATCACAAAAATGAATGAAAATTCCCACCTATTCACGTAGCATGCACTTGCGTGCTGCAAAACATATTGAGTTTATTGACTTACAGGCTTATAGAACCTTCTCTCACTCTCTCTCTCTCTCTCTCTCTCTCTCTCTCTCTCTCTCTCTCTCTCTCTCCCTCTCTCTCTTCCTAGGATAAGTTTTAGTGAGAGATTCTTATAAAGTTTGTTCTTCTTCGACACAAAACGTTTAAGATAAAAAAAAAAAAATGGTATTTTGGATTGACTCTATTCTTATCTTTGAGGTTTACGAACTAAAAGGAATTTTATTTTGGTTTTGTTTGAAAAAAAAAAAGTTTAGTTCAAGTTTTTCTTGCTAGTAATAATAAGTATCATTTACGGTACCTATCATAATCATAATGATTTTTCTGCTATGATAAGTAGTTCAGTCATCGCTCTTTGAATATTGAGTGTTTTTTGTACGTGGGGATGTTTTGAGAATGAAAAATTC
>NC_087216.1:75624534-75634534 GCF_015104395.2 Macrobrachium nipponense | reverse complement strand
AACTTATTTTTACATGTATCGTTAAAACCCGATCCTTTTTCTGGTTTGTATGTCTCTCTCTCTCTCTCTCTCTCTCTCTCTGCATTTTTGTATTTTCTGAATCCTCTGAGATTTCCTGTAAAGTAAAGTCTACTTTATTGAGAATTCCTGCAAGATTTATTGGCATTGCAAACAGGAGTCCTACAATTACAATCATTCCTCCAGGGACGCCTCCAAAAGTCGTGTGTCCTACAGAGGTGCCCTTAGCAGTTAAATTGCCTTTACGACTCTCCTGAAGGCCAGGCCGTTCAGGGACGCGGCCTCAAGTTAATGTCCTGTAAAGGAAGTCCTTGAGAGGATTCAAGGTGGCTGAAGGAGCCGTTTCGGTCATTTGAAATAGATGAATTAGATTTAGTGTAATGTATATATGTATATATCCTATACATACACACAAACAAAGACACGCGCACACACACACATATGTATATGTGCATATATATATATATATATATATATATATATATATATATATATATATATATATATATATATATATATATATATGTGGGTTCGACTAAACGATTGCTAAAAGTCAGAGCTGATTCACATAATGGTGTAAGTCATCGTACTGGCTGCAGAGTGTCCAATCCAGAATTTTCAAATATCAGAAATCATGCAAAAATTTGTAAAACCACCATCAATTAATACTGATTCTCTGTCTTGGGCCAAACAAGACCGTTTACCCACGAACTGCTTATATTAGAGTCGTTGTTTATTAAGCAGTTGGCACCCAAGTTGAACTCACACACCTCCTCTGTACAGTTGTATCTGGGTTGAACCGGCTTTCTTCGCTGCTTCTCCCTTCTCTCCGAATCACTCAGTCTTCAACTTTTAGTCTAGCAGGTGCTTTTTTTAAATTGCTTAATTTTATGTATGTTTTTTGTATATTGTTGAGACTCTTAAAGTCAAAGTTATGTTTTCATGTGTTTTTTAATTTGTGTTGTTTCTCTTTTAGCCTTGATGATGTAACTATGTGTTACGAAACGCGTCGGCAATAAATGTATTATCACCTGATGACCGCTATCTCCTTGTCACCCTGTCCTTCCATATGCTGTGGCCCTACTTGCGCCAACGTTTTCTAATCTTCTATATATTGATATGTATATTTTATATATTATATATATATATATATATTATATATATATTATCTATTATATATATAATGTGTGTGTGTGTGCATTTGTATAGTGCTCAATCAATATTTTACGGCAATATCTTTGTTGCTGTGTCCTTTTATTTCATTATAAACCCTTTTCACGTGTTCTTCTGTACATTAGGCTTATCAGTATGGCATTTAACCTCTTACATTCATTAGACATAGCAGATGACTAGCTGCTAATTAAAAAATATCCGTAAGATGCAAAACTCAATCATTTATTTATCGCCAGTAACCGAGTTACGTTTAGTATCTAAGTATGGGTAGGTGATTGTATTTGGCTGCATATTATATATATTGAATTATCAAAAAAGAACATGGGCTTTAGTTATATCAAATGTTTAATTCCTCTTATAGTCCATTATAACGCATAAGTTTTTTATTTAGAGCGTCTTTCAAGCATATTCTCCAAAAACTTTATTTTTTTTTAGTCTTTTAATTCATTTTTCTTCTATTGGCATTCATTATCGTTGCTTTATTCAATCCCCAGTCAACTGTTGTTTAGGGCAAATATATATCTTGCTCTCTCCATTTCTTCCTTTTCTCTCTTTCGTCATTTCTCTTCGCCTTCTCTTTATTTCCGAATGAGCAACATATTCTTTGGAAGCCTGGATTTTAAGTCAGTGGTCCCTTTGGTAGGCTTGTTCCATGTGAATAGGGTTCATCCTCTAAATAATAAATAATATAATAATAATAATAATAATATGGAGCACTAGGCACGATCCCAAGATCCCTGAAAAGGAATCAAGAAAAACTAGATGCTGAAGTAGCTTCCAGGACTTCATGCAGAAGAGTGTGATCCTAGAAACGGCGCACATAGTAAGAAAAGTGATGGACTCTTAAGGAGGCAGGATGCAACCCGGAACCCCACACTATAAATACCACCCAGTCGAATTGGAGGACTGATAGAGCAAAAAAATAAAATAAAAAATAATAATAAATAATAGTTATAAATAATAATAATATTCTTTGGAAACTTGGATTTCAAGCCTTTGGTGGCTTATTCCATGTGAATAGGGTTCATCTTCTGAATAATAATAATAATAATAATAATAATAATAATAATAATAATAATAATAATAATAATAATAATAAAGTACAAATACCTGAAGAGAGACTCCACATCCAAAAATAAGATGTTGCACGAAATCATTGCAATTTTTAATCCGAAGAAAACCGATATAAAATACCACTCAAAGAAAGCCATTATACTCGATTTAGAGCGAGCCAGTGATTACACCTGCCAATCACAACCTGTCACTCACACCTGCCCAGAGCTGTCTCCTGCATTCACGACACGGCTGTTGTGACGTCAAGAAAAAAAACTTTTTTTATTTATGTTTTTTTTGTGATGCAGGATCTTTTTTTATAAAGATTTCGACTCCAAGGCAACTCCTTGAAGTCTTAGGGTAAATTTCGATTAGGGTTTATATATATATATATATATATATATATATATATATATTATATATATAGATATATATAGTATACAAACCCAAATAATCGAATTTACCCTAAGACTTCAAGGAGTTGCCTTGGAGTCGAAATCTTTATAAAAAAAGATCCTGCATCACAAAAACATAAATAAAAAAAAGTTTTTTTTCTTGACGTCACAACAGCCGTGTCGTGAATGCATATATATATATATATATATATATATATATATAGATATATATATATATATAATATATATATATAATATATAATATAGTAGTATATCAATATATATATATATATATCCATTTCTTCTTCATATTTATATTTACCTCTATATCTCCGTGATAGGACTTTTGAATTATGGATTTTTATCTCTTGATTTCGTTTTATAATATCGAATTGTTCTCTTGAGCTTTATGTCCTTCTTGACTTCAAGTATTATTATTAATTTATTTTTTTATTTACTGTTTATTATTTATTCATTCATTGTCTATTCCCTTTTTATCTTTATTGCAAATTCAAGCCTAAACAGTTTTTTGAGAAAGTGCTCAGGAAGCATTTATTGTTATTTTTAAAGGTCGCTCTAGAATCTAGCTTCTAGTAATCTAGAACTGAAAGTATAAGTAAACGAAAAATTTAACAAAATTAATTAGATGATGTATATATTTAATACACACCTGAGCTACATGCGTGAGCTACACACCTGAAATACACGCCTGAGCTAAACACTTGAGTTATACGCCTAAGCCACACACCTGAGCTACACACCTGAGCTAAACACCTGAGTTATACACCCGAGCTACACACCTGAGCTATACACCTGATGAGCTACACACCTACATTTTTAAATTTATCATACATACCCAAAAAACACACAAAAAATAAGAGAAAAAACATATTTAGCATCACTCAAGAATTCTTCTTCTTCTTCTTCTTCTTCTTCCTTAAAATAAGAGACTCCCATTTCCAGGGGATCTCTCGCCGTTTTCCAGAGGGGATGATGATGTGTCGTCTCGTCTCTCGCTCTTCCAGACTTTCACAGCGGCGCCTTCCAGGTTCATATCCAAAGACACTCGTTTGTCTTTCGGATACGTGACAGAAGACGAGAATATGTCGTTCGAACTCTCCTTGAAGATGGGTGAAGAAGCCTCTCTCTCTCTCTCTCTCTCTCTCTCTCTCTCTCTCTCAGACAAGAAGTATTTCGTTGGACTTTTCTTGAAGATAGGGGAAGTCTCTCTCTCTCTCTCTCTCTCTCTCTCTCTCTCTCTCTCTCTCTCTCTCTCAGACAAGAAGTATTTCGTGGAAGCTCCACTAAGAAATGTGAATCTTCTCTCTCTCTCTCTCTCTTATAGGCTTATTCATCATCCCGTTATCCTTTCTGCAGATAATCTCGTGTTCCATTATTATGTGCGTCGTTGTGGCCCACATAGGAACACATGAAAGCAACTGGAAGAGAAAACGGACTACATACCCTGGTTCCCGTTTTCTTTATTTCGAATAATTAGGTAAAGAAAGTAAACAATATTTTCAAGGTCAATAAGAGCTGTTGATATTAGTAGTAGTATTAGATTGGATTTACCTCTGAAACGGCTCCCTGTTCACGAAAAATATTATTGATAACTTTTCGTCCATATCTCTATAGAAATTCATTGTAAAGAAAATGTCCTTTTCCCTCATTACTGCGGTGCACTGTACGCATTACTTAAGTTCTTGGCAGCGTCCCATCTACCACTAGCTGCAACCTCTTTTATTCCTTTTACTGTCCCTCCGTTCATATTCTCCTTCTATATTACATTCCACCTTCTCCTCACAATAATAGTGCAACTGCTGTGAGGTTTTCCTCCTGTTACACCTTTCAAACATTTTTACTGTGAATTTCTGTTTTATTGCTGAATGACCTCATAGGTCCCAGTGCTTGTTTTTTGTCCTAGATTCTGTGTTCTACTCTCTATTAATTCCATCATGACGCTCCTGATTGGCTGTTTATAAGCCAATCGCAGGGTTGGAAACTCTCAGTCATTCTCGAGAGTTCACATGGGCAGGATGTATGCTCCACCTCTCCTGAGAGATACTTTTGAAAGACGTATACCTCAGGAGAGGTGGAACATACATCCTGCCTATAAGAAATCTCGAGAGAGACTGAGCGTTTCCAGCCCTGTCATTGGCTTATCAACAGCCAATCACGAACGTTGAAAGGGACTGACCTAGACATCAGATGCATGGCTAATGTGAATCTACTATAGTATGGAGAAGTGAATACCCGTCTCATTTGCCTTAAAATTTTGAAAAATAGTTATTCGTTGTCTATTTTAGCCCGCCCTTACTTTGTTAGAAAATCAAAATTCTATGCGAGTATATTAAGGTATTCGATCTCATATTTCCATTAGATTCGTCTATGAACAAAATCTACCTTTCAGAAATCTAAACATCCTGTTTCTTTACAGTGGATCATTATTTATCATTATCACCAAAATCTCTTTTATCGTTACCTTTTTTTATCAATATCTCCCAAGTTCAACTAAATCTTGTAGCCAGTCAGAATATAATAATCTGCCAGTCTATTTTTCATTCAATTTATTCTATCATAGTTCTGACAGGCACCTGCATGCAAGCACGCACAAAGTAATCGTTTCTACATAAACAAGAAATAGGTTCCATTTCATCGAACAGTGTGGAAATAAAACAGTTGTGTTTACGTAAACAAGAATTAGGTTCCTATTCTTCAAGCACTGTGGAAATGAAGGTGTGTTTACATAAACCAAATATAGGTTCCTTTGCTCCAACACATTGGAAATGAGGTAGTTGTGTTTACGTGAACAAGAAATCAGTTTCCTTTCCCCTAAAAAAACATTGTAAATGAGGTAGTTGTGTTTACGTAAACAAGAAATCAGTTTCCTGAGGTAGCTGTGTTTACATAAACAAAAAAGTAGGTTCCCTTTTCTTCAAACACTGAAAATAAGGTACCCGTGGTTTACGTAAACAAGAAACGAGTTCCTGTTCGTCAAACAATGTGGAAATAAAACAGTTGCGTTTACATAAACAAGGAAATAGGTTTATTTTCTAAACACTTTAGGAGTGAAGGGATTCACTCATTTGGACTCACCCAGTCAAGTCTTGCTGCCATAGGCCACCATAGCTGGAAGGAAACATAATATTTAGAATGCATATATACATACATATATATATATATATATATTATATTATATATATATATATATATATATATATATATATATATATACATACACACACCTACATACATACATAAAGACAGATGGTCCTCTCTTGAAAATCATACTCCATTCCCAGTCCTGTTCTTGGAATTATGTTCCATTCTCTGTCCTATTCTGGAAAATGAATTACATTCTCAGACCTTTTCCCAGTCTTCTTCTGGAAATCATATTCAACTTCCAGCTCTGTTCTGGAAGTCATATTGCATTCCCAGTTGTGTTCAGGAAATCGTATTCTATTCCTAGTCATGTTCTGGAATTCTTGTCTCTATGTTCCAATCATATTCTGGAAAGCACATCCTATTCTAATTCTGCTTTGAAATTCACATCAATTCCTAATTCTTTTCCCTCTTGAATTCACATTCAATTACTAATTATTTTTCTCTGGAACTCCCATTTAATTGCCTAATTTTCCTCTGGGATTCACATTCTAATTCCTAGTTCTTCTCTGGAGATTCACATTCAATTTCCTAGTTTCTTCTCTGGAATGCACATTAAGTTCCTAATTCTTCTCTTGAATTCACATTCAATTCCTAATTCCACTTTGGAATCCGCTTTCAATTTCCAGCTCTGCTCTGCAAATTCGATTCCATTCACAGTTTCTATTCTGGAAGTCGCGTTCCATTGCGACTTCCAGACTGTTCTGGAAATCATTTTCCAATCTCAGTTCTATTCTGGAAGTCGCGTTCCATTGCGACTTCCAAACTGTTCTGGAAATCATTTTCCAATCTCAGTTCTATTCCGGAAGTCGTATTCTATTCTGAGTATCTGCTTTGGAAATCCGATGCCATTCCCAGCTCTGTTCTGGAAATCATATTCCATTCCGAATATCCGCTATGGAAATCCGATGCCATTCCCAGCTGTTCTGGAAATCATATTCCATTCAGAATATCGCTATGGAAATCCGATGCCATTCCAGCTGTTCTGGAAATCATATTCCAATTCCGAATAACCGCTATGGAAATCCGATGCCATTCCCAGCTGTTCTGGAAATCATATTCCATTCAGAATATCCGCTATGGAAATCCGATGCCATTCCCTGCTCTGTTCTGGAAATCATATTCCATTCGCAGCCATATTCTGGAAGTCGTGCAGATCACATTTACGTTTCCCATCCATAGTCTGACGTCAGTGGGAGAGAATCTCCCGACAAACTCTTCCAAAGAGAAAGAGGAGTTCCTCGCGAGGGGATTTCCTATCGGATCGAGTCATCTCTTGAGAATATTCCCCCGCCAGCCAAATGTGACTGCAATGGGTGTAATTCCATGCAAACGAGCACCCGTGCGAATGATGCCGCGTCTCATGGACACTTTTCTGGAAGTGCCGTGACGTGGCGCCTTGGAAAGGCTGTGCCCGTCGCTTCTCTATATAAATGCAAATGTCTATGCTTACGAGAGTCTGCTCTCTCTCTCTCTCTCTCTCTCTCTCTCTCTCTCTCTCTCTCTCTCTCTCTCTCTCTCTCACGTAACCCACTCTTCTGTAGATGACAAGAAAACGGCACAGTATTGAGAAAGGAAAGAACTACGAATATATCTTGTGTTTTTTTTTCACTGATAGCAGACGTTTTGTAGGTGTGTGTGTACGTATTGTTTATATTATGGAACAGCAGCTGCATGCTAAGATCCGATACCATTTTTTGGAGGGAAGTCAAGATAAGGGAGTCGGTTACGGCTTACTGTGTGATTTGGAGAAAATGATCTGCAGTCACGCCATTACACCAGTCTCGCATGATACGACACAAAAAAAAAAAGTAGGTTGCAGGCAAAATACAAACTTCAAGTCTAAGCCCAGCAAAACATATTTGTTAAATGTGTTGGTATATATATATATATATATATATATATATAATATATATATATATATATATATATATATATGATATATATATATATATATATTTATATTTATATAATTTATATCTATATATATATAGATATATATATATATATATATATATAATATTATATATATAATTTTATATATATATTATATATATATATATATATATATATATATATATATATATATATATATATATATATATATATATATAATATATATATATATATAATATATATATATTTATATATATATATTATATTATTTATATATAATATATTACTATATAATATGTATATATATATATATATAACATATCTATATATAAAAACATCCCATAATATAATATATATATGTGCCCATATGAATTGTAATCCAGCAAAGGTGCCTTACAATAAAAATAAATAAATAAACTAATCAAAAGTCGCCATCATCCTAACAACTGACGGAATGATTACCCAATTATCTAAATATTTCAACGCCAGTCTATATAAGTCAGTCAATCAATCAATCACTTAAGAGTGATTGACGGACACAAACACGATCATCCTACAACTGGCTCATGAAACCATTACGAGACATATAAACTGACAAGGGATGAAGTTTGCTGCAATAAACAATTAATTAATATTTCAGGAGGATCTCTTACGTTTTGTTGGCAGTTGCTCCCCCGAAGTGTACCTGCAAGAAAGATTGGTTCAAGTCTGGAAATCAAGTAAAGCCTGGAATCAAGTTCAAGTCTGGAAATCAAGTTAAAGCCTGGAATCAAGTTCAAGTCTGGAAATCAAGTTCAAGTCTGGAAATCAAATTAAAGTCAGAAATCTAAATTAAATTCTGAAAATTTAAGTTAAAATTTGAAAGTCAGGTGAAATCTGAAAAATGAAATCTCGAAATCAAGTACAGTTTGGAAATCAAGTTCAACTCTGAATTTAAGTGAAAGTCTAAAATTAGAATTAAAGTTCATTTAAAGTCAAGTTAAAGCTAAAAATTAAGTTCAAATCTAAAAGTCCTAGTTAAAGTCTGAAAGTCAAGTTACAATCTCAAAAGTTAGTATTAAGTCTGAAAGTCGAATTCAAGTCTGGAACTCAAGTTGAAGTCTGAAAGTCGATTTAAAGTCTAAGACTTAAGATAAAGTCTGGGAGCCAAATTAAAGTTTGAAGTCGAGTTAAAAGTCTAGAATTCAGGTTAAAGTTTGGAAGTCAAGTTAAGTCTGAAAGTCAAATTAAAGCCTGGAAGCAAGATAAAATCTGAAAGAAAGTTAGGTCTGAATATCAAGTTAAAGACTGGAAGTAAAATTAAAGTCTGAAAATTAAATTAAAGTCTGAAACTGAAGTTAGTATGAAAGTCAAATTAAAGTCTGAAAATGAGGTTAAAGTCTGGAAGTCGAGTTAAAGTCTGAATGTCAAGTTAAAGCCTGGAAGTCAAGTAAAAATCTGGAAGTCAAATCAAAGTCTGAAAGTCAAGTTGAAGTCTGGAATTCAGATTAAATTCTGAAAGTCGATTAAAGTCTGAAAGTCAAGTTAAAGTCGAAAGTCAAATTAAGTTTTGGGGGAACGTCTGTAAGTCAAGTTGAAGTCTGGAAGTCAAATTAAAGTCTGGAAGTCAAGTTAAAGTCTGGAAGTCAAGTTAAAGTCTGGAAGTCAAGTTAAAGTCTGGAAGTCAAGTTAAAGTCTAAAAGTCGAGTCAAAGTCTGAAAGTGAAGATAAAGTCTCTGTAAAAAAAAAAAAAAAAAAAAAACCGTCTGTCTTCCTTTGGAATCGTGAGTGTTTTTTCCAGCCCTTGTGAAACCGAGACAAAAGACGTCAGAATTTAATTAACGAAGAACTCGAGTCAAAGTCTCGCGGACAAGAGAAAGCGGTTTGATGACGGAGAGAGAGAATGAAGGAATGAAACAAAAAGGTTAGGAATTTGTTTTTGTGAAGAAGTCGTCTTCTTCTTCTTCTTCTTCTTCTTCTTCCCAGCTTTTTCCCTCTTTGGGTTTTGTGAAGAAGATTATGAGAATTAAAGACGAACGAAGTACGGAAGCCTTTACGAATAGTATAAAAAATAATATATATATATATATATATATATATATAAATATATCTAATATAATAATTATATATATAGAATAGATTTATATATATATATCTATAATATATATATTATAATATGCATATATATATATAATCATCTTGACATAGTCTTCGACGTCATGTAATAGTATATATATATTATATTATATTATATAATATATATATATATATATATAATATATATATATATATGATATATATATATATATATCTATATATATGTG
>NC_087216.1:75621761-75624034 GCF_015104395.2 Macrobrachium nipponense | reverse complement strand
CCCTAATTTTCTACGCGGTTTTTGGATACCACTCACTGCAGACGATGAAGTCATCAGAGTTCGAAAATCGATTGAGAGTGTGTGTTACCATCTCTCTCTCTCTCTCTTCTCTCTCTCCTCCTCCTCCTCCTCCTCCTCCTCCTCCTCCTCCTCCTCCTCCTCCTCCCTAATACTATCAACCTGGAATGATCGACGGGATTGCAATATCGTGATGCAGAGAAGCTCTTTGGCTGCCATCCGATCGAGGAATGTTCCTGTCTGCATTCAACCGGTGACATGTGGATGCACTAATGATTCCCTGATGATTCGTCTCATTCTTCCGTCATGATTCTTCCGCGGAAGAAACGACGGAGAGTCGATGGCTTTTGTGCTGGAGGGAAAGTCAAAGGGAGTAGCTGCGTTCATGATGAAAGAAGTGAAACAGTTTTCAGACCGAGATGCGCTTCCTTTGATTTTTGAGTGAAACGCAAAAGCTAATGATTTGGTAGTCCTTGTATGTTGGTGGGATCAGCGTAGCTTTTATTACGTTTCTCAAAAGTTCTTTTAGGAGTGGATGCTCGGTTATTTGCTGAACTAGGTGTACTTTGAACCCTTCCATAGTTTCCTTTTCAGACAATACAATTTTATTATTATTAATTATTATATTCATGGCATCAGAATTAAAACACCTCTATGCTAGAAGCCTACAAGGGGGGGGTGGGGGTGTTGGCTGTTCATCTCCAGGAATTCAGGGTTCCGTAATTGGAAGTACAGAAAAACACACGTTAAGCTACTATGTAAGAAATTGGATTGTTAGCTGGTAGTCAGTATGCATATAGGAAATAGTTATGTGTCTTTGATACTCTTTTAGACTTGACATGCCATAAATAAGAGAACTTTGACAAGGGTTTGACTACAGAATAGTTCAAATGGATTTTAGTGCTGCTTTCAATTTAGTAAACCACAAGGCACTTGTTATAGGCACTTATTCATAGACTTCAGAATTTGGAGTGGGTGGATATATTTTAGGATTTCCTTACAGGTAGGCAGCAGCGAGTTGCTGTGGACGGGATCTTTAAGCCCCGTCCACACGGTCGAACTTTGTCCGACAGACTTTGTTCGATGTGACGTCAGAAGCGGGGAAAGTCAGAACCTTATCTGCAGTTTCTCCGCTTCTGGCGTCACATTGAGCAAAGTCTATCATGCAAAGTTCGACCGTGTGGAGACGGGTTTTAGTGAACCAAGACCACCTTTTGTGTCTGGAGTTCCGTAGGGCAGTGTTGTAGGTCCACCGTTATTTCTTAGTGGTTCTCGGCCTGGGAAACAAGATTGTTCAGTATGCCGATGGTGCTACTCTTGCAGATGTAGTAAAGTCTCTTTTTTGAGAAATGAAGCTGCCCTCAGCCTCAATCAGGACATGGACTGAATCAGGGAATGGTGTAGTCAGTGGGGTATGAGGCGAAAACACTATTGATCATCAGAACTCGTACAGATCCCACCCCCCCACCCCCCCCCACCCCCCCCACCCCCTCCCCCACCCCCCCCCCACCCCCACAACCCCAACCCCGGCATTCTAGGTGTCATTTTTTACTCACTTCAAACTTTTGAGAAGCATCTAATGACAGTTTCAGCAAATGCCATTCGAAAGTTAGGTATTGTTTGCAAGACCTCATAGATAAAATCAGTGCAACCTGTTTTTGGTCATTTGTCCTTCCTTGACTAGAATACTGTTCTCCGGTGTGGATGTCTGCTTCTGCCAGAGATTTATCTCTCTTAGATAGAGTGGTTCGTGGTGGCAGGTTTCTGTAACCTAATATTAGCAGTTAAAGACTTGGACCCTCATTTGCTTTCGAGGGCTCTGTCCTTGATGAAGGAAGAAAGCATCGCTCGGCCGTACCTCGATGACAAATTTATATAATTTTTATTTTTCTGTAAAAGAAAACTATTGTGCCGGCTTTGTCTGTCCATCCGCACTTTTTCTGTCCGCCCTCAGATCTTGACAACTACTGAGGCTAGAGGGCTGCAAATTGCTATGTTGATCATCCACCCTCCAATCATCAAACATACAAAATTGCAGCCCTCTAGCCTTAGTAGTTTTTATTTTATATAAGGTTAAATTTAGCCATGATCGTGCGTCTGGCAACAATATAGGATAGGCCACCACCAGGCCACGATTAAAGTTTCATGGCCCCCGGCTCATACGACATTATACCAAGACCATCGAAACATAAATCTATTTTGGGTGACCTTGAAAACTCGATTGTGCCGAAGAAACTAAGGCGCATTTATACCTG
>NC_087216.1:75614261-75616761 GCF_015104395.2 Macrobrachium nipponense | reverse complement strand
CATTCCATGTGAATTTCCCACTTAGAAATTGTCCATACTTAAAAATAAACACTCTACTTATGTCAGAAAATCATTACGATTATGATAGGTACCATTAATGATACTGTTTAATAGCAAGAAAAATTTTGAACTAAATTTTTTTCTCAAACAAAACCAAACTAAAATTCCTTGTAGTTCACAAACCTTGAAGATAAGAAAAGAGTCAATCCAAAATACCAGTTTTTTTATCTTAAACGTTTTGTGTCGGAGACAAAACTTTATAAGAATCTCCCACTAAAACTTTTTCCAGTGAAGTCTCGACTGGAAGGACCATTGAACTACTCACGGATCAGAGGCTTCGTGACCTTGCCAGAGAGAGAGAGAGAGAGAGAGAGAATCTTTTCAACTGCTTAAAATCACACTGATTGTCTTTTTCGCTTTTCACATTTTTTCTTAATACTTACATTCTATATATATATATATATATATATATATATATATATATATATATATATATATATATATATATATAGATATAGAGAGAGAGAGAGAGGAGAGAGAGAGAGAGAGAGAGAGAGAGAGAGAGAGAGAGAATCTTTTCAACTGGTTAAAGTTACAGGGATTCTCTTTCTCTTTTCAGTATTTTTTGTTATAAAAAAAATTTATTAATCATATTCCTAGCATTGGATATCTCGGCCTTTATCAATGTTATTTGCATATTTACGTATCTGATTTACATTTTTATTTTACTTATTAATATATATTTTTTTGCGTATTTTGCTTTCCAGAATACTTTTATTATAAAAAAAAGATTGATTAGGTCTCTAGTTTGTGGAGGGGTTTTTCCCTTCGTGTCAATGTCAACTATTTATTTACATTTTTTTTATTTTACCCATTAATATTTTATGACTGACTTTCGCTTTTCAGTATTTTGTTCCTTATAAAAAAAATATCGGTTAATTATGTTCCTGGTGTTAGGTATCTTAGCCTTCTTGTCAATGTTATTTGTATATTGACTTATTGGCAAAGTTCTCCTGTGTTTTTAGTTTTCTGAGAGTAAAACTATTTTTGGTCCATCTACACTTTTTTTCTGTCCGCCCTCAGATCTTAAAAACTCCTAAGGCTAGAGGGCTGCGAATTGGTATGCTAATCATCCACCTTCCAATCATCAAACATACCAAAATGCAGCCCTCTAGCCCCAGTCGTTTCTGTTTTATTCAAGATTAAATTTTGCCATAATCGTGCGTCTGACAACGATATAGGCCAGGCCATCACCGGGGCGTGGTTCAAGTTTCATAGGCCACGGCTCATACGGCGTTATACAGAGACCACCGGAAGATAGATTTTTTTCTGGTGGCTTTGATTACAAGCTGTACAGAAAACTCGATTGCGCCGATTCAGCGCATTTTTTTTTTTTTTTTTACTAGTTTCCTTTACAGATCAAGGTAGTGTTTTCAGTTTTGGTGTGAGAGTTATTTGCATATTTACGTGTTTCCATATTTTTTAATTCTTTTTAAACTTTACTTTTTGATATTTTCTTTGCGTAAGGTTTCGCATTTCACTCACGAACATACTTTGACTCTTTTACCTCTAGTTTTATTGAAATTCAAATCAATAATCTCATCGCTAGACGTTCTCGCTCGCTTAGAATCTACAGCAATTCAATACCCAATACTGAAGTTGTTATTACGCAAATTTGTGGTAACCAATATTGAAAAGTAATTCACAGGTAGATTTGCTCTGTAAATTAAATTCCCCGGTTAATCCATCAATGTTCGAGGTCTTGGCAACACAAAATATCTAACAACTCAATTTATTCTTAGAAAGATCTGATGATGTTGTGGAATTAGAACCTCAAACGTTCAAGCAAAAATGCAATGCATGACTTCCCTCAAATAATGCACATTGTACTTTAAAAATTGAGTCACATATTTCCTTACTTATTTGTTAATTTTCTACCGTATTCTTGGGAAGCTTAAATTTCTAGTCAGGCTTTTTATTATTATTATTATTATTATTATTATTATTATTATTATTTATTATTATTATTATTATTATTATTATTATTATTAATAATCAGAAGATGAACCCTAATCATCTGGAACAGGCCCACCACAGGAGCCATTGACTTGAAACTCAAGTTTCCAAAGAACATTATTATTATTATCATTATTATTATTATTATTATTATTATTATTATTATTATTATTATTATTATTATATTATTATTCAGTAGATGAAACCTATCATATGGAACAAACAAACACAGGAGCCAATGACTTGAATTCAAGCTTCCAAAGAACATGGTGTTCATTTCAGAGATTTTGCAGAGGATGATTGGAAATACAGAGAGAAAAGAGAAAACACGAAATTGATAAATATTGATATGAATAAATGATTGAAGTAGAAGGTGAATTGTTTGTAGGGTAGTCATGACTGCGTGAACTTCGATGGTCAGTTTTTGATTGGTTCCAAAGATTACCGAAATAATTCTTATGTAATATCATTGTTTTATGAACAA
>NC_087216.1:75576761-75609261 GCF_015104395.2 Macrobrachium nipponense | reverse complement strand
TATTGATTTTTAAAGGCCGTTCTAGAATCTAGCATCTAGTAATCTAGAATTTGAAGGTATAAGTAAACGAAAAATTTCATAAAATTAAGTAGATGATGTATATATCTAATACACACCTGAGCTACTTGCGTGAGCTACACACCTAACATACACAACTGAGCTAAACACCTTAATTACCACACCTGGGCTACACATCTGAGCTATATGCCTGAGCTTCACACCTGAGTTACACACCCGAGATGCACAACTTAGCTACACACCTGAACTATATGCCAAAGCTACACACCTGAATTATACACCTGAGCTGCACACCTAAGATATATGTCTGAGCTACACTTCTGAATTACACCTGAGGTATACACTGAGCTACAGATCCCCAAAACACAAACACACACACAAAATAATAATAAGAAAGAAAAAAAACAAGTTTAACATCACTCAAGAATTCTTCTTCTTCTTCTTCTTCTTCTTCTTCTTCTTCTTCTTCTTCTTCTTCTTCTTCCTTTAAATAAGAGACTCCCATTTCCAGGGGATCTCTCGCCGTTTTCCAGAGGGGATGATGATGTGTCGTCTCGTCTCTCGCTCTTCCAGACTTTCACAGCGGCGCCTTCCAGGTTCATATCCAAAGACACTCGTTTGTCTTTCGGATACGTGACAGAAGACGAGAATATGTCGTTCGAACTCTCCTTGAAGATGGGTGAAGAAGCCTCTCTCTCTCTCTCTCTCTCTCTCTCTCTCTCTCTCTCTCTCTCTCTCTCTCTCTCTCAGACAAGAATATTTCGTTTGGACTTTTCTTGAAGATAGGGGAAGTCTCTCTCTCTCTCTCTCTCTCTCTCTCTCTTATAGGCTTATTCATCATCCCGTTATCCTTTCTCCAGATAATCTAGTGTTCCATTTTTATGTGCGTCGTTGTGGCCCACATAGGAACACATGAAAGCAACTGGAGTAGAAAACGGTCTGCATACCCTGGTTCCCGTTTTCTTTATTTCGAATAACTAGGTAAAGAATGTAAACAATATTTTCAAAGTCAATAAGAGCTGTTGATATTAGTAGTAGGATTAGATTGGATTTGCCTCTGAAACGGCTCCCTGTTCACGAAAAGTATTTTGATAACTTTTCGTCCATATCTCTATAGAAAGTCATTGTAAAGAAAATGTCCTTTTCCCTCATTACTGCGGTGCACTGTAGGCATTACTTAAGTTCTTGGCAGCGTCCCATCGGCCACTAGCTGCAACCCATTTTATTCCTTTTACTGTACCTCCGTTCATATTCTCCTTGTATATTACGTTCCGCCTTCTCCTCACAATAATAGTGCAACTGCTGTGAGGTTTTCCTCCTGTTACACCTCTCAAACATTTTTACTGTGAATTTCTGTTTTATTGCTGAATGACCTCATAGCTCCCAGTGCTTGTTTTTTTGTCCTAGATTCTGTGTTCTACTCTCTATTGATTCCATCATGACGCTCCTGATTGGCTGTTGATAAGCCAATCGCAGGGTTGGAAACTCTCAGTCATTCTCGAGAGTTCACATGGGCAGGATGTATGCTCCACCTCTCCTGAGAGATACTTTTGAAAGACGTATACCTCAGGAGAGGTGGAACATACATCCTGCCTTTAAGAAATCACGAGAGAGACTGTGAGTTGCCAGCCCTGTGATTGGCTTATCAACAGCCAAACAGAAACGTCGTAAGGGACTAACCTAGTCATCAGATGTACGGTTGATGTGAATCTACTATAGTAAGGAGAAATGAATACCCGTCTCATTTGCCTTAAAATTTTGAAAAATGAGTTGTGTTGTCAGTCGTAATGACGCGGATTTTATTCACGTTGATATTGATTGACAGCTACAAATAAAAACGAAACCACTCGTGATAAATCGGTAGTTTTCTTTTTTACTTTGTATTAGAAACTCAAAATTCTATGTAAGTATATTAAGGTATTCGATCTCATATTTCCATTAGATTCGTCTATGAACAGAATCTGCCTTTCAGAAATCTAAACATCCTGTTTCTTTACAGTGGATCATTATTTATCATTATCACCAAAATCTCTCTTTTATCGTTACCTTCTTTTATCAATATCTCCCAAGTTCAACTAAATCTTGTTGCCAGTCAGAATATAATAATCTGCCAGTCTATTTCTGATTCAATTATTCTATCATAGTTCTGGCAGGCACTTGCATGCAAGCACGCACGAAGTAATCGTGTGGACATAAACAAGAAATAGGTTCCATTTCATCGAACAGTGTGGAAATAAAACAGTTGTGTACGTAAACAAGAATTCGTTTCTATTCTTCAAGCACTGTGGAAATGAAGGTGTGTTTACATAAACCAAATATAGGTTCCTTTGCTCCAACACATTGGAAATGAGGTAGTTGTGTTTACGTGAACAAGAAATCAGTTTCCTTTCCCCTAAAAAAACATTGTAAATGAGGTAGTTGTGTTTACGTAAACAAGAAATCAGTTTCCTGAGGTAGCTGTGTTTACATAAACAAAAAAATAGGTTCCCTTTTCTTCAAACACGGAAAATAAGGTAGCTGTGTTTACGTAAACAAGAAACAAGTTCCTGTTCGTCAAACAATGGGGAAATAAAACAGTTGCTTTTACATAAACAAGGAAATAGGTTTATTTTCTAAACACTTTAGGAGTGAAGGGATTCACTCATTTGGACTCACCCAGTCAAGTCTGGCTGCCATAGGCCACTATAGCTGGAAGGAAACATAATAAATTAGAATGCATATATATATATATTATATATATATATATATATTATATATATATATATATATATATATATATATATATATATACCTACATACATACATAAAGACAGATGGTCCTCTCTTGAAAATCATACTCCATTCCCCAGTCCTGTTCTTGGAATTATGTTTCCATCTCTGTCCTATTCTGTAAAATAAATTACATTCTCAGACCTGTTCCCAGTCTTCTTCTGGAAATCACATTCAACTTCCAGCTCTGTTCTGGAAGTCAATATTGCATTCCCTGTTCTGTTCTGGAAATCGTATTCTATTCCTAGTCATGTTCTGGAAATCTTGTCTCTATGTTCCAATCATATTCTGGAAAGCACATCCTATTCTAATTCTGCTCTGGAATTCACATCCAATTCCTAATTCTTCTCTGGAATTCACATTTATTCCTAATTTTCCTCTGGAATTCACATTCAATTCAATTCCTAGTTCTTCTCTGGAATTCCTTTCTTTTCAATTCCTAGTTCTTCTCTGAAATGCACATTCAGTTCCTAATTCTGCTCTGGAATCCGCTTTCAATTTCCAGCTCTGCTCTGGAAATCCGATTCCATTCACAGTTCTATTCTAGAAGTCGCATTCCATTGCGACTTCCAGACTGTTCTGGAAATCATTTTCCATCTCAGTTCTATTCTGGAAGTCGTATTCTATTCTGAGTATGTGCTTTGGAAATCCGATACCATTCCCAGCCCTGTTCTGGAAATCATATTCCATTCCGAAAATCCGCTATGGAAATCCGATGCCATTCCCTGCTGTTCTGGAAATCATATTCCATTCAGAATATCCGCTATGGAAATCCGATTCTATTCCTGCTCTGTTCTGGAAATCATATTCCATTCCGAATATCTGCTATGGAAATCCGATACCATTCCCAGGCTGTTCTGGAATCATATTCCATTCAGAATATCCGCTATGGAAATCCGATTCTATTCCCTGCTCTGTTCTGAAATCATATTCCATTCCGAATATCCGCTATGGAAATCCGATACCATTCCCAGCTGTTCTGGAAATCATATTCCATTCAGAATATCCGCTATGGAAATCCGATTCTATTCCCTGCTCTGTTCTGGAAATCATATTCCATTCCGAATATCCGCTATGGAAATCCGATTCTATTCCCTGCTCTGTTCTGGAAATCATATTCCATTCAGAATATCCGCTATGGGATCCGATTCTATTCCCTGCTCTGTTCTGGAAATCATATTCCATACCGAATATCCGCTATGGAAATCCGATGCCATTCCCAGCTGTTCTGGAAATCATATTCCATTCAAGATCCGCTATGGAAATTCGATTCTATTCCCTGCTGTTCTGGAAATCATATTCCATTCCGATATCCGCTATGGAAATCCGATGCCATTCCAGCTGTTCTGGAAATAATATTCCATTCAGAATATCCGCTATGGAAATCCGATCTATTCCCTGCTCTGTTCTGGTGAAATGTCGGGAATCATTCCATTCGCAGCCATATTCTGGAAGTCGTGGAGATTACATTCACGTTTCCTATCCACAGTCTGACTTCACAGCAGACGTTTTATCCAAGAAACGTCAGTGGAAGAGAATCTCCCGACAAGCTCTTCCAAAGAGAAAGAGGAGTTCCTCGCGAGGAGATTTCCTATCCCGGAGTCATCTCTTGAGAATATTTCCCCGCCAGCCAAATGTGACTGCATGGGTGTAATTCCATGCAAACGAGCACCCGTGCGAATGATGCCGCGTCTCATGGACACTTTTCTGGAAGTGCCCTGACATGCGCCTTGGAAAGGCTGTGCCCGTCGCTTCTCTATATAAATGCAAATGTCTATGCTTACGAGAGTCTCTCTCTCTCTCTCTCTCACGTAACCCACTCTTCTGTAGATGACAAGAAAACGGCACAGTATTGAGAAAGGAAAGAACTACGAACATTTCTTGTGTTTTTTTTTTTTCACTGATAACAGACGTTTGTACGTGTGTGTTTGTGTACGTTTAGTATTATGGAAACAGCTGCATGCTAAGATCCGATCCATTTTTTGGAGCGAAGTCAAGATAAGGGAGTCGGGCTTACGGCTTACTGTGTGATTTGGAGAAAATGATCTGCAGTCACGCCATTACACCAGTCTCGCATGATACGACACAAAAAAAAAAGTAGGTTTGCAGGCAAAATACAAACTTCAAGTCTAAGCCCAGCAAAACATATTTGTTAAATGTGTTGGTATACATAATATATATATATATATATATATATATATATATATATATATATATATATATATATATATATATATATATATATATATATATATATATATATATAGTATATTTATATATATATATATATATATATATATATATATATATATATCTATATATATATATATATATATTTATTTATATATATATATATATATATATAGATATATATATATATATATATATATATATATATATATATATATATATATATATATATATATATATATTTATATATATATATATGTATATATACGTATATATATATATATATATATATATATATAATATATATATATATGTATATATTATATATATATATATATATATATATATATATATAATAGATTTATATATATATTATATATATAATAGTATATATATATATATATATATATATACATATCTATATATAAAACATCCCATATATATATATATATATATATATATATATATATATATATATATATATATATATATATATATATATATATAATATATATATATGTGCCCATATGAATTGTAATCCAGCAAAGGTGCCTTACAAAAAAATAAATAAATAAACTAATCAAAAGTCGCCATCATCCTAACAACTGACGGAATGATTACCCAATTATCTAAATATTTCCACAACGCCAGTCCTATATAAGTCAGTCAATCAATCAATCACTAAGAGACTAAGAGTTGATTACGGACACAAACAGCGATCATCCTACAACTGGCATCATGAAACCATTACGAGACATATAAACTGACAAGGGATGAAGTTGCTGCAATAAACAATTATTAATATTTCAGGAGGATCTCTTACGTTTTGTTTGGCAGTTGCTCCCCCGAAGTGTACCTGCAAGAAAGATTGGTTCAAGTCTGGAAATCAAGTTAAAGCCTGAATCAAGTTCAAGTCTGGAAATCAAGTTAAAGCCTGGAATCAAGTTCAAGTCTGGAAATCAGTTCAAGTCCTGGATCAAATTAAAGTCAGAAATCTAAATTCAAATTCTGAAATTTAAGTTAAAATTTGAAAGTGGAGGTGAAATATGAAAAATGAAATCTCGAAATCAAGTTACAGTTTGGAAATCAAGTTCAACTCTGGAATTTAAGTGAAAGTCTAAAATTAGAATTAAAGTTCATTTAAAGTCAAGTTAAAGCTAAAAATTAAGTTCAAATCTAAAAGTCTAGTTAAAGTCTGAAAGTCAAGTTACAATCTAAAAGTTAGTATTAAGTCTGAAAGTCGAATTCAAGTCTGGAACTCAAGTTGAAGTCTGAAAGTCGATTTAAAGTCTAAGACTTAAGATAAAGTCTGGGAGCCAAATTAAAGTTTGAAAGTCGAGTTAAAAGTCTAGAATTCAGGTTAAAGTTTGGAAGTCAAGTTAAGTCTGAAAGTCAAATTAAAGCCTGGAAGCAAGATAAAAATCTGAAAGAAAGTTAAGGTCTGAATATCAAGTTAAAGACTGGAAGTAAAATTAAAGTCTGAAAATTAAATTAAAGTCTGAAACTGAAGTTAGTATGAAAGTCAAATTAAAGTCTGAAAATGAGGTTAAAGTCTGGAAAGTCGAGTTAAAGTCTGAATGTCAAGTTAAAGCCTGGAAGTCAAGTAAAAATCTGGAAGTCAAAATCAAAGTCTGAAAGTCAAGTTGAAGTCTGGAATTCAGATTAAATAAACTGAAAGTCGATATAAAGTCTGAAAGTCAAGTTAAAGTCTGTAAGTCAAGTTGAAGTCTGGAAGTCAAATTAAAGTCTGGAAGTCAAGTTAAAGTCTTAAAGTCAAATTAAAGTCTGGAAGTCAAGTTAAAGTCTAGAAGTCAAGTTAAAGTCTAAAAGTCGAGTCAAAGTCTGAAAGTGAAGATAAAGTCTCTGTAAAAAAAAAAAACCGTCTGTCTTCCTTTGGAATCGTGAGTGGTTTTTCCAGCCCTTGTGAACCGAGACAAAAGACGTCAGAATTTAATTAACGGAGAACTCGAGTCAAAGTCTCGCGGACAAGAGGAAAGCGGTTGATGACGGAGAGAAAAAGAGAAGTGAAGGAATGAAAAAGGTTAGGAATTTGTTTTGTGAAGAAGTCTTCTTCTTCTTCTTCTTCTTCTTCTTCTTCCGCTTTTCCCTCTTTGGGTTTTGTGAAGAGATTAATGAGAATTAAAGACGAGACGAAGTACGGAGGCGTTTACGAAATAGTACCAAAAAAAAATATATATTGATAATATATATATATACTATATATATATATATATAGAATATAATTATACATATATTATTAATTATAGATAAATATATATGATATACTATTATATATCATAAAATGTGTGTGTATATTGATAATTTATTTTGTTCTATTTCTTTCCCCATACAGGCTCCTATCCTACCAGAACGCCTCAGTGGCGTGGTCGGTTTGGTCTTGGCCTGCCACCTCGGTGGCCGCGAGTTCCATTCTCGGGCATTCCATTGAGGGGTCGGATATGTGTATTTCTGGTGATAGAAGTTCACTCTCGACGTGTTCGGAAGTCACGTAAAGCCGTTGGTCCCGTTGCTGAGTAACCACTGGTCCCATGCAACGTAAAACAAAAACAAACACCTTACAAACAAACAAAACAAACAAACCTATCCTACCAGGACCCCTCGCTTGTTAGTTCCATTTCCAGAGCGTCTTTGTACATCGTCTGCTCTTCAATTCATTTCTCTCTCTCTCTCTCTTTTCTCTCTCTCTCTCTCTCTCTCTCTCTCTCTGTCGGCAACCGCTTCGTCTTGCCTAAGACTTTTGACTGGGGTTCTCTCTTAATTAAATTCCGACGTCTTGTCTCTCGGTTTCGCCAGGAGAGAAGGACGCTTAACATTACCAGACTTTAACTACTCTCACATTTTAACTTTATTTTCGACTTTAATTTAACCTCCTGACATTGAACTTGAACTTTCAGACTTCAACTTAACTTTCGACTTCAACTTGACTTTCGACTTCAACGACTTTCAATTTTTCCTTTGACTTTCAGACTTTAATTTACTTCCATCTTTTACTTGACTACAGATTTTTTAACTTATCTTCCGCTTGAACTTGACTTTCAGATTTTAACTTGACTTTCAGACTTTTAATTTTAAACTTCCAGTCTTTTACTTGACTATCAGATTTTAACTTAAATCTCAGACTTGAACTTGACTTCCAGATTTTAACTTGACTTTCAGACTTTAATTTAACTTCCAGACTTTAACTTGACGCCATGACGACAAAAACGAGCAAAAATCGTCATAATTCGTCTCAACGTGGTCTCCTCCTCTTCAGTCCTAATTTGGGTTCGAGTTTTTTTCTGGGCGGGTGGCTGGCCGAAGCTCAATTGGCAGAGATGATTCGGTTGCCGCCATTAAATAGACCTTGATTAACCTGCGGGAGTTTGAATCGGTAAACAGCTGACTTCAGCTGTTTTTTTTTTTTTTTTTCTTTTCTTTTTTTTTAAGGCCCTAGCAGCAGCAGCAGTAGTAGTGTTTTTCGTCTTTTGGTGGAATTTTGGTTTGCCGGGTTGCTGTAGTAATGTTTCTCGTCTTTTGCCAGCATTTAGAGTGCGAGTACCGATAGTAATGATTCTAAATCCTGGTTTTATTTTATGGCGTTTAGGGTCCTAACAGCAGTAGTAATGTTTCTCGTCTTTTTGAGGATTTCGATAGGCGACTAGCAGTGATGTTTCTCGCTTTTTTGGGAAGGATTTTAGTATGCGAGCGCCTGCAGTAATGTTTCTTGTCATTTAGGGATTTTAGTGTGCGAGTAGTTATAGTAATGTTACTCTAGTGCACTAGTATCAGTAGTAATGTTTCCCGTCTTTTGAGGATTTTGATAAATGAGTAGCAGTGATGTTTCCCGTCCTCTGAATGGGCTTAGCGCGCTAGCAGCTGTAGTAGTGTTTCTCGTCTTTTGAAGGTGTTAAGTGCGTGAGTGGCTGTGGTGATGTTTCTCGCCTTTTGGGGGATTTTGATATGTGAGTAGCCGTGATGTTTCTTTTCTTTAGGGGTGTTACTGTGCTTGGCGCGGTAGTATTTTATCACGTTTAGGGGGGAGGGTAAATGGGGGATGTAGGCGCACGAATAGTACTTGTAATATTTCTTGCCTTTTGTGGAATTTTAGTGTGCGAAGAACAGCAACGTTTTTAGTCTTCTGGGGAGATTTGGATAATAATTGCTTCCTTTATCAGGAAATATATTTCTATAAACATTCCCCCCATTGGTTTGTATTTTAGTTTGCAGGGTATACATATATATATAATATATATATATATATATATATATATATATATAATATATATATATAGATATAGATATATATATATATATATATATATATGATACATATATAGATATCTATATATATACATATATAGATATCTATATATCATATATATATATAGATATATATATATATATATCTATATATATAGATATAGATATATAGATATATCTATATATATCTATATATATATCTATATATATAGATATATATATATTTACATATATACATATACATATACATATATACATATACATATACAATATATATATAATATATATATATATATTTATATGAATATATATGTATATATATATACATATACACACACACCCACATCCATATATATATATATACTATATATACATACATATATATATATGGTATATATATAATCTATATATATGTAGTATATGCACGCGTGCGTATTATTTTCCAATACACATTATCGGAAGGGCGCAGCCATTTCGGGATGGGAAACAATAACAGCTTAATCCTCTTTGCGCTCATTAGAACAAAGGTAATGATCGAGTTTCAATTAATTGCTCTTCATAATGAACGGCTTTGGATTTCCAACTGTTGTTGTTTGCCAGGACGTAATTCGGTCGAATGGACTGACTGATTGACGATGTAAGGTTGTTGTCGAAGAAGAGAAGAAGGAAGAAGAAGAAGAAGAAGAAGAAGAGAAGAAGAAGAAGAAGAAGCAGGTGGGGGAGGAGGAGAAGGAGGTATGTCGTTTTCATTCGGAGAAACCAACTTAGACCTAACTCATGAACAACATCCTCTGAGCTTTTCTTAAAAAATCGTTTGGAAAATTTTCTTTTATAAAGTTATCAACTGCAGATTCTAACAGAAAAACAACTGCTTGCCAGTTACGAGTTAGAGCTGAAAATCCCTTACAACTGGAGGCGTCTGAAAAAGGACCCACACTGATTTTGGCGAAGCTCGAGGTGTCAGACGCAAGTTTTTTGAGACACGAAATAAGCCGTTAAACTTTCTCCCCTAAAACTGGAAAGTTGGAACCTGAGAAATAAGTTGAAGCGCAAAGTCGCTGATCTCCGCCCTCTGGTCTCCGTAGTGAGAGGTGTATTGCCGTCAGTGTACCTCATGCGGTGCACTGTAGGTGGAGCTTTCCTATCTAGTGACCCCCAATAAAGTTCCGGGGGTCGTTCTTTGGGACTAATAGTTTTTGGGGGTCGTTCTTTAGGACTACTATTTCTTGGGGGGTCGTTCTTTAGGACAAATATATCTTTGGGGGTCGTTCTTTAGGACTAACATTTCTTGGGGGTCGTTATGTTTTATGATATTTAAAAGTATTTTATTAATGGTCTTGTGGTCATCCCCAACGGCTTGTGGTACTAAACACGCGTTTGCAGAGGTGGATAAACACCGAGTTAATTAAAATCCTTTGGGGATCAGTATCTAAGAAAGATCCCTGTAATCATTACTTAATGTTCTTTGCAGCGTCTCTTCGTCCCCTAGCTGCAACCCCTTTCATTTCTTTTACTCTACCTCCATTCATATTCACTGTTACTCTCAATTTCAGCTTCAGCGTTGAATGACCTCGTACGTCCCAGCGATTGGCCTGTGGGCTGAATTTTGTCTTATTCTATTCTCGGCCCTCTGGTGACAGAGAACTGAAATTATTATTATACCTTCTGAAAGATTCGTTATAGTCTTCCTCAACGGCTATTCAGGTCTCGTTGTGGTCCATTGCCGTTTTCAGCACACTTGTAGCTCCTCGTTGGATGACTGGTTTTTGCGCTCGGCTACCAATCCAATGGTCCGAAGTTCAATTCTCGACTCGGCCAACGCGGAATCAGAGGAATATATTTCTGGTGATAGAAATTCATTTCTCGACAGAATGTGGTTCGGATCCCACAATAAGCAGTAGGTCAAGTTGCTGGGTGATCAATTGGTTTCTAGCCACGTGAAAATATCTAATCCTTCGGGCCAGGCCCAGGAGAGCTGTTAATCAGCTCAGTGGTCTGGTAAAACTAAGATATACTTAACTTTTTCAGCACTCTCGTGATGTTAATGGCAGATCATTTCTGTATGTAAACGACAAAATCTGTAAATTTCTTAGGCCACAAATATTATAAACTAAAAGTTAGTGTAAGTCTTTTAAATGTTGTAAGATGTCTATACTAATCTGTCAATATTCTAGCTGTAAATACTAAACACTGTAAATCTTCAAATTGTATATTCTTAAAGCTATACATATTTAAAGCTTACATACTAAAAGTCTTAAATATTCAAACTTTAAATGCTAAAAGATGTAGATATTCAAGTTATAAATACTGAGATTTATGAATGTTCAAGTTGTAATTACTGAAAGCTGTAATTCTTACAGCTATTAAAAGTTTATAAGCTGCCAATTTTATAAAAACATTTATTGCAATAGATAACAGAGTATCTAAGGTTTATTTTCCTTTTTATGTATTTTAATTTTTTTACATACAAATCAGTTCGTTTTTGCTATTTACATTTCTTTTTCTAATATTTAGATAGTTTTATGGCTTCACTTTAACGCTGAAGTCTTAAAAAAAAAATAAAGAAATACAGAAATAATGAAGGCTTTTACTTACTACAGATGAAACATTATGCACGAATAAAACTATTTCAAGATTAAACTTCCATTAACGCATTACTTACATAATTTTAAAGTACGGTTACTTTAATAAAAATATTTTCATTATTATTATCATCACCGTCAGAAACTACATTGTCTCCACCACCATACATGTCTTTCCTGTGCTTTCACTTCCAACAATCTCCACTCATCTCCAGCCACCAGTCTATCATAGTTCTCATCCATGTAGTCCCAGGTCTTACTACTATTTTGGCGGCCAGAGGGGCCATGTTAACGCTATAGTGTACTATTCTTTGCATATAGTGTAATCAGAATTTTTATTTACTAATAAAACGGGGGAAAAAGTAACAATTATTCATAAGACCAATAGAACGTATTAAAGGGAAGTGAGATAATAATCAAAATAATGAAACGGAAGATTAATTTCGACAACTGACATCCGGAGAAGGTTTTCTAGTCGGTCGACAAACATATTAAGTCAATTTTCCTTTAATTTTTTATATTTAATAACATTTTACTAAGTCAACTTAAAGTTTCCTAAAAAAAATAAAATATTTAATAATGTAGCTATATTTTTTTTTTCATATTTAATGAAATTTTATTAGGTCAGTTTAACTTGAATTGCCTGAAAAAAATTCTCTAATAAAATTTTAGTCATATGTGTCTCGAGGTACCATGTTAGTAATCAGAAGACCGCAGATGACTCAATAGTTCGATAGAAGAGAGAGAGAGAGAGAGAGAGAGAGAGAGAGAGAGAGAGAGAGAGGGAGAGGCATAAATGTGAATAGTATTTACGGGCAGGGATTGGTCAGCAAGAAGCGAGAAATATGCAAAAAATAAATAAATAAATAAAAATAAAAACAATAAAACAAATTCATCAATAGGAAGAACACTTATAACCAAATAATAAAAGTTGGGGATGACAGTAAATTAAGAAATATAAGATACACGAACAATAAGAGGCGAGAGGAATGAACATCCCTGGAACTAAGACAAAGTTCATTAAATTCATATTATCAGGACAGACAGGACGATATATCCACCTCAGTATAAATGTGATACGTCTTGAATGAGTTATTCCAAATACGAAACTTATTCCCAGCATCGAAAAGGGCGTGGTTACCACTCCAAAACCTACCCCCAACATCCAACCAACACCCACTTCATTCCCCCTACTTTATTTGCACAAGGCAGCCTTGTGCCTCTCAAAAAAAAGCAAAAAAAAATTATAAGAAAAAAAGAAAAAAAGACGCTTTTGTTGCTCCTTTTAAAACTATAGCTGGAAATTCCTCTGGCTGTCACAAGGAAACAAAAGTTGTTTAGTTGTAACAACAGGCGAATTAAAAAATAAAAAGGGAGAAGTCTTGGCAAAACAATGGAGCAGTTTTCTCAGAAGAGTGCGAGATGAATGACGGAATTTTTTTTTTTTTTTTTTTTTTTTTTTTTTACCCGAAAATAAATCTCCTCCTTTTTCTTGGCTCTAGAAAGTGTGTTTTTTTTTTTTTTCAGAGTCGATGGGGATTCATAGAATTAATTTTTTAATTAATTTTTTTTTCGGGGTTCTTTTGATGTGATTATCTTCTAGAATCTACAAAAGTTTTTATGATCATAATGAATTTACGAAAGTGGATTACGTAGGACTTCTTACTAAGGGTGTAAATATTTTTCGGTTTTAATCTAAAAAAAAAAAAAAAAAAAAAAAAAAAAAAAAAAAAAAAAAAAAAAAAAAAAAAACCATAAAGGGCTATTGCCGTCAGTGGACCTGATGCAGAGAACTATAAGCATTACTTAAGGTTCTTTTGCAGTGTGCGTTCCTTAGGCCCCTAGCTGCAACGCCTTTCATTTCTTTTATTGTACCTCCTTACTTATTCTTTTTCTTCCATCTTACTTTCCCACCTCTCCTAACACTGGATTCATAGTGCAAACTGCTTTGAGGTTTTCCTCCTGTTACACCTTTCAAACCTTTTTATTGTTAATTTCCTTTTCAGGGCTGAATGACCTCATAGCTACCAGTGCTTGGTCTTTGTTCTTAAATTCTATATTCAACTCAACTCAACGCAACTTAATCGACAAACATATATATATATATATATATATATATATATATATATATATATATATATATATATATATATATATATATATATATATATATGTGTGTGTGTGTGTGTGTGTATGTATATATATCTTTCTAGTATCATTTTTCTGTGGTGTTACATATATATATATTATATATATATATATATATTATATATATATATATATATATTACGTATATAGGTGTATACAATTAAAATAATGAAATGGACAGCAATCGCCTGCTCTATCAGGAAATACCGAATCCATTATTGTCATTGATCGTTGCCTTTATTATTGTTGTTTATCAATTTTTTCTCAATTTTATTATTTCTATAATAGATTTTTTAAATTTTTTCCCCATTGTTATATCACTTTGCATGTTATCCAAATCTTCAATATTAATATTTTTCATGATTTTTCGGGGGGGGGGGGGTGCGTGGGAACATGCCCTCCCCACCTCCTAAAATTCCTTCGTATCTTTAACTCACCGCGAAACACCTTTTTACCATTTATTTATTATATTTATTTATTTATTTATTTATTTATTTATCTATTTTATTTATTTATTTATTTATTTATTTTTTAGGCTTTCCTACCCGCCCACAACACAACAACAACATCAGAATAATTTTAGGCTTACTCCCCGAGTAAACGATAATCGTCGCATGTAAATTAGTAATATCAAGGGTCGCCACCCGCCCCGCCCCCATCCCATCCCAACAAGTTTCAAACATGTCCAGTCCCCGGGGGCACGAGAACATTATATGACATTTTCCCTCTCCTTTTAGACAGTTTCAAATATAATCGCACATAAATATAGAGGTTTCTACTTGACTTTTTTTTATTGTTGCAAGAAATATTCGAAAAAACTTTTCATTTGAATGACAAAGAAACTCAATTAATTGAGTCTCGACTGAGTTTCAAATAGCGCTAATGAATATGGGGAGTTTTCTGTTGATTTTCATTCTTGCGAAACAACTGCAAGTACCATTTTCATTTACATGGGATAAGAAACAAAATGCCCTTTGTTTTGACTGAGTAGGGGAAACTAGAAAAATGCTGTGGACTTTCAGATTAATTGATACTTCATAGTCAGTATTTAGGATTATCAACACTTTCATTGTTTCAGAACAAATACGAACACGTTTTCCCTTATTTTTCAACACTTTCATTGCTTCGGAACCAATGCGAACAGGTTTTTCCATTCAACTTCAACACTTTCATTGCTTAGGATAAAATACGAACAGGTCTTTCCATTTAATTTCAACACTTTCACTGCTTCGCAACAAATACGAACAGGTTTTTCCATTTAAATGGAACAAGAAACAAATTAACATAAGTTTGGACTGAGTAGGAGGAAATAGGACATTCTTGAGGCTTTGAATTAATTGATATCTTATAATCCAGACTTAGGATTATCGAGAAATCGTTCAAAGAATTGAAAAATATCAAACTAGCGAAAGTGGAGAATTCAGATTAAATTGTTATCTTAGAACCAAGATTTAAGATGATTAAGAATGCATCAATAGATTTAATTGGATGCTTAAAATTAATTGATATCTAATAATCAAGACTCAGGATTATGAAAAACGCGTCAAGAATAAAAAAACAAAATACTCCATGAACTGGATAAGTAGACCTCCCCCCCCCCCCCCCCCCCTCAGTTTCTCCTCCAATAAAAACCAGTTCCTTCAGCGCACGAGCAAACTTACTAGAGGAAGTTAGCTCGAAATAAACCTTAAACCTTTTGGCTCAAGACGAGAGAGTTGTTTGAGGAATAGCTTCGTCTCACTCTGCACAAAAGGCTGCCTTTTTTTTATTGCATTTACCCAATTTTTTTCTCTCTCTCTTTAAAGAATCCCGAGCTTTTTCTTTTTCTTTTTTTTCTTCTTTTTTAGCGTCGAAGGAAAGCCATAAAACTCAATAATGTTACGCCTCGTCCGCCTGAAAAGTGGTGCATTCTGCTGGTTCTCGTGAGAAAAAAGGTGATAGAACTTCGGTCAGTATGATTTCTTAGAGAGAGAGAGAGACAGAGAGAGAGGAGAGAGAGAGAGAGAGAGAGAGAGAGAGAGAGAGAGAGAGAGGTTGGATAATAAAATTATCGTTAAAAGGAGGACGACCTTTCTGACGAGTTTTGTATCTCCGCGTTATAAAAAGGAGTTTGACGAAGGAAAACATTATTTTTGACCAAGGCAGACCTGGGTCACTCATGGAGGACTATTCACCACCTGTACAGGTTGGTGCGACTCTCGAAATAATTATCAAGAAGTCTAAATAGACCAAAAACGCCCAAAGGGCTCTCTCACAGGCTAAAACATGTATATAGAGAGAAGTGACTTTGAATTTCAGGTCTGCCTAATCAAAAACAACCATTCCAATGTCAAAACCTCCCCACTACATGCAAGGAGAGCCGTTCCAAGAAAGAAGAAGAACAGCGCAATCATCCATCAACTGTTTCCACCCATCGTTACCATGGTCACTATTGAGGTTAATATAGTGGTTATCGAATTGTGTGAAATGTAAAAGGAAAGAAAACCATGAAGGGTGGGGTCTGAGTGACCCAGGTCTGCCTTGGTCAAAAATAATGTTTTCCTTCGTCCAAACCTCCTTTTTTGACCGAAGGGCAGACCTGGGTCACTCATGGAGTATTTACCAAGAGTCATAAAAAGGGAATTTTATGACAAGGGAAAGAAGGGAAGGGAAAGGAAACAGCTGATGGAAGAGGGATACACATGATGTAATATCAATGGAAATTGTGAATTAATGAGAACTATTCATTATTACTATAATTAAATATAAGTATTCTGAATCTTGACTCTGTTAAGAATTGAATAAATTAAATGCAGTAAAACTAGTTATTTATTTACTCAAAAACCCTTAACCAAATCATAATCCACAAAACTCAAAAATTAATAAAGGCAGACCTAAAAAGATAGGTATCGGTACTATAAAAAAATGAGATAAAGTATACCATATTATACTTAAGTAGAATACCAGGTATCCAGTGACACCATGACATCAACCCCATTATGCTGTTAACACAGACATAAATTGTAATCTAAATATATACTTATAATAGAAATATATATTTAGACAATATGAAATAGTACCTTATGTACAAATAGATAACAAATGACGTATATAAAACAAATTAATTAAATTTGTGAAGATATGCTTCCAGATTCAGAACCCAGCACGATAAAAGACGAGGAAATAATAGACATCTTCAAATAATGCTTCTGAAAACGTTAATAGAAGACCATCCACAAGATCACAAATTCTTTTGCTATTCATACCTTTTAGGAAAAGCGAAAAGAAGTTACGACTTTTCTCAAATCGTTAGTTCTGGGAAAGGAACCTGGATCAGCCCAACGAATAAATTGACGCATAAATAGTCTCAACTTATTAATTGATATGTCAGAAAGGTTTTCTGGGTGTATAAAAAAAAATTTCAAAAATTTTGTATTGCAAGTCTAAACAAGGTACTTCTCCAACTTATGCACCGGACATAAAGGATTGGACGACCTCCTTAATCATCCTTAAGTCTAGTGATAAAAATCAGTTCCACGTCTAGAATTAGGACGTTTCATTCTTGGCCAAACATTTGGATCAGGAAACAGTCTGACCCTCTCTGAAGAAAAATCAAGAAATTCATATGAGCTCAGTAGTAAAATGAGATAGAACAATGTAATATATAAACTATCTTTAACACAAGGGTTCTCTTGGACCTTGAAGACAATGCAAAGTTTAAAAAACCAAAACCTTATCTGAAGACAAAGAAACTTTGTACAGGAATCATGGGTTTGATGTTAAAAAAGGGCTTTCATAAATTCCACGGAAATGGATGAACCGATACATCAATGTTGAAAGCAAGCTTAAGAGGATCAGATAATGCAGACTTATAAGTTGAAATTGTGGTAGGAGATAAATGTCTGTCATTAAAAAGATTTCTCAGGAATGCTAAAATAGTTTCCACTGAAATCTTACTAATATTATTAGATCTAATAAAATGACAAAAAGAGTTCCACACAGTCTGATATTGTCTATTGGTAGAAGTTCTTAAGGATTTAAATAAAATTATTGCTGAATCACTAGAGTATAACTTGTTATGAATCTTAATCATAAACTCCAGCAAGCTATTTGGAGGAGAATCTTTGAGGCACAAAGCAACGATTCCTCCCAACTAGCTGCGAGAGTACTGGATTCAGGTTATGAGTCTTCTTTTTGCCTTGCTGGCTAATAGAGGGAACCATGGCTGGGCAGTCCACCAATGGGGCTATCAGCTTTGCTTTTCCTCTGAGTTTTCCAAATAACTGAGCACTCTGAGGATCATCTTTGTTGGAAGAAACAGGTAAATTACTTGCCACCTGTTCCAGTCCCATGTGAGGGTGTCGATCTCCACTGCTAGGAGGTCGATCACTGGAGAAAACGAAGTGAGGTAACTGGGAATTCTCTCTCGTGGCAAAAGATCTAATTGGGGCATCTCCAACTGGGAGCAAACATAGTGGAAGGATGTCTCATCCAGAGACCACTCCGATGGTATTGGATGGCTTCTGGATAACGCATCTGAAATAACATTTTCTCACCCCTGCCACGTGAAACGCTGTCATTGTTAGGTTTCTACTCTGAAGAACCTCAGAATAGAGTGTCCACTCACTAAGAGGCTTTGATTTCCCGGACCCCTTCCTGTTTCAGACAGGCCACTGCTGTTGCGCTGTCTGAGTGTAATCTGAAGTGGATCTCTGGCTGGAGATTCAGCTTCTTGATGGCAATATACACGACGGGTATCTCTAAAATATTTATATGGCAAGTTGAGAGAGGATGAGACCATGCACCCTGAAACATCTGCCCTGCAGATGTGTGAATCCCCTAGCCTGTCTGGGAGGTATCTGTGTACACATCCAGACTGGGTGGAGGTGGACAGAAAGGAATCACTGCCGAGAAAATCTCTGGATGCACCCATCTTTCTAAAGCCTTCTTGATGAAAGGAGGGAATAATGGACATAACTGATTCCTTTGCTTTCTGTTGGTCTTCGTGATTAAAAAGTGATTCGGGCCCTTTAAAATGGCTTTGCCCATAGGGTCGACTATTGATGCAAATTGGAGCTCCCCCAACATCTGCTCCACTTGCCGACAAGACACTGATGTTTGCTTCAAAAATAAGGAAAGGGTCCAAGATAGAGACATGACCTTGTCTCTCAGCAGATACAGGGTACCAGAAGTGGTGTCCCAACACCCCCCAGCCACTGAAGTCTGTTCCGGAGTTAATCTTGATTTCTTCATGTCGATAAGAAAAACCCAACTCAGACAGGGTCTGTAAACAATCCGTGTTTTTCCTTAAACAACTCACTCCCAAATTCGCCCATATCAGCAGTCGTCCAGATATATCAATACCTAGATACCTTTCTGCCTGAGTTCCCTCGAATTGGACAGCAGATCGTTCGTGAATACTCTTGGAGCGATGTTGAGCTTTGAAACGAAACTTCTTCCCTTCTAGACTGAATCCGAGGAACTTCCTGTAATATGGGTGTATCGGAAATTTAGAATATGCCTATAGACGTCTTTCAAGTCGATGGTGGTGGCAAAAGCTCCTACTGGCAACAACGATCTTACGTCTTGCAAAGTTGTCATTCTGAAGGTCGGACATTGTATTGATTGTTGAGGGTTGACAGGTCAAGATGATCCGTCTTTTTTGTTGTATCTTTTCTCGGGACTGGAAAATAAGGGGCCCTGAACCCAAAGAGGAGGGAGGTCGTCTCCTCTATTGCCCGATTTTCATCATGTATGAAACAAATTCTTTGAGTTGTGGATTGAAGCCTGAAAGAATGAACGGAAGTGTGATGGAGAAACTGCACCACTCCACCTCAGCCCCTTTATGATTGCAAGACCCTGAATCTCTTGTACAATATGATGAAAGTATTGGAGTCTCCTGCCAACCCTCAAATTCTAAAAAGATTTACCACTCCCCTGGAAGACTGGTTACATCTAGGGGTGCCTGGAGACATCATACCTCTGCCCCGAGGTTACATTTTCCACGCACCTCTTGAGGTACCTCGGGGACATCTGTTAGAAGATGAAGAAGTGTACTGATTCTGGTAATTCCTACTGAAGTTACCCAAGGTTTGTGAGAAAGGGCGCTTCATAGCAGGATTCCTAAAACCAAGCATGGTCAGCATTGACTTGGCCTGATGAACAGCTTGGGTGACTACTCCTTCCAGGGCGGGTCCTCATGAGAGAGGTTCTTTGAAAGCGGATCTGGACTGAGGAACTTTAAAACCAGAGTATTTTTCATAAAACAGCCCGGAAGTGCGAGCTTCCTCAATTCATATTTCTTTCTAGCGAAGAGGTTGTAGGCTGTCTACCATGGCTGTAAGGGCATCTTCAACAAAGCATAGAGCTGAAGAGTTAGGATCCTCTTTAGGGGTCGTCTGGTTGGTACTTCCATTAGTTCCTCGTGGACGAGTTGATTCTCGGCTCTGCCAATGCTAAATCAGAGAAATTTATTTCTGGTAATAGAAATTAATTTCAGCATATAATGCGGTTTTCGGAATCCAAACAATAGTTGTAGGTCCCGTTGCTAGGTGACCAACTGGTTCCTAGCCGCGTAAAATATCTTATCCTTCGGGACCAGTCCTAGGGGAACTGTTAATCAGGGCAGTATTCTGGTAAAACTAGGATATACTAACTTTAGTACTTCCGCTGCGATGGTCATGTTCAATGAGCTGAGGAAGTTCTGATGTGCACCCAGCTCGTCTTGAACAGCATTCTTAGGAAGCGGCTGCAATCTGTCAGAATTGAACAAGACGGCCGGTTCCACGAGAACAAAATTCTCCCCTTTCAAATGTCTTAATGTATTCCGTAGATGTTATGGGAGAAATTGAGTCTTCTTCCCAGGTTATCCCTACTCGGGGTCGCTGTTTTTAATGAATCTCTTCCATCTACCTCTGTCCTGTGTCATTTCCTCCCGTACTAGAGTAGGGGACGAAATTCTTAGATGCACGACTACTGCCCTTTCCCCCTTAGAATCTGGAGGATGGAAGGGGCTGTCGTTCCATTCTGATAGCAGCAGGATCGGGCGTAAGACGATCAAAAAGCCTGACGGACTGGGATGATGCCCATTGTTTCTTGGAGGAGCCACGTCTCTTTGAACCTGTGCCTCCTGAGAAGTTTCTAATTAATGAAATATTCTTCTGGATAGAGGTGGCGGTTCAGACGAGGAATCATAGTGAGATTCTTAAATGGGATGTTCCTCTAGAGTAACATCCTCTGTTGCTATCCTAATTGCTCCAAGGATAATCTCCAAGGTATCCTGAGAATTAGACCAGAGAGGGGCGGCGCCCCTGAGGCGGAAGGGGCTAACTGGGACCAGGAGGCGACTGTGTAAGGGCGGCAGAGGCAATACATTCTTCTTGAGTCACTGCTGAAGAGATGGGGTCTTTGGACGAGCCACCCTTCATAGAACCGTGGGAAGAAGCTGCAGAGGATTGGATGTCGACTTCCCCTGAAAGTGTGTGAATCCACGAGATAGATATTGGCGCTAGATGCGGGGAGTATGACTTCTTTGGCAGGGCGGCAGACTTAGAAACTTATCATGTATAGTAGGTTCTTTAAAGGCCGCAGGAGAAGGCTTAGAAATTACAGTTGTTGAGATTCCAGTATCGCATCGGGCAGGTTCCGAGATGCATCAACTTCCAGAACCACCTCACGGCAGAGAAGAAGCCCTTGAGGAAGCCACACCCTGTGCAATTGCAGATAAAGACTCCTCTTCTTGGTCGTCCATTATCTGCTATAGAGGACACGCGTCAAAGGAAAGTCTTCAGGAATAGTTCAGGTAAACAAGACTAAACCTAAAAAATCAACATTTTGAGCAAAGACAAAGAAATTACCGACCCTGGATTGAGATCCAGCAGGAAGAGTCAAATCCAGGCGCGGTATGTGTCTTAAATTCTAATGAACATCATGACGAGTTTTTCCCCAAAACTCATAAATTCAGGCAGTAAGCGCCTTAAAGGCGATGATGGCGTCTTTGGTTTGGGCCAAATTACGGGCCTTGTCCCATAGTCCATCACAGTTGCCACAAATTGCTCCATGCACGAGTCGTGGGTTATGTCCTCTGTTGCGTGATTGCATTCACAGCAGGGCATTCTGGAAGAAGGATTTCCTATTGAGTTTAAATCATCAAAAAATCCTTTGCCTCCCAAGGGTGGCATCCCACTTTAGGGCGGCACACCTTAAGGCGGCAACGCAGCAACAAGCATTATTGCAATTATAGCCCCGCTGCCGCAACCGCAGCAAAATGTAACTAGGGCAATCCTAGAGCTGCTATGGAAAGGGGGGGGGGGGCAGGGTATATGTAATCAAAGGTATCAATCCCTTCAAAGTCCTGCCGCTGCAATCGCGGCAACTGCAGCAAAATGCAATCAGTATAATCCTGCAGCTACTATGAAAAAAGGGGCGGGGGCGGCAGATAAGGCTGATAAATGGGACTAAAGCAATATAAACTATAGAAAGGGAATGAATAAAAAAACACTAAAAGAAAAATATACACACACTAGGCGTCATTAACGCCAACGCGGCTGACATTAGCAATCTGAATGCTGCCGCGTTGCTGAAAACCATTCATGAAATAGTATGCCGCTCAAGTAAATACACCCTCAAATCAAAGGAAGCGGTCCTGTCATCTTCATCCACCTATCCTGAACAGATACCTGGTTCAGGATAGAAGAGGTATCACCAACGCGGCAGACATTAGCAATCTAGAATATCTGCTGCGTGCTAAAAACCATTCATAGAATAGTATGCCGCTCAAGTAATTACACCCACCCCAACTCGAAGGAGGCGGTCCTGCTGCCTTCTTCCACCTATCCCTGAACAGATACCTGGTTTCAGGATAGATCAGGTATCGCCAACGCGGCTGACATTAGCAATCTGAATGTCTGCCGCGTTACTAAAAACCCATTCATAAAATAGTATCCGCCGCCAAGTAAGTAAGTACACCTTCAACTCGAAGGAAGCGGTCCTGCCGCCTTCATCCACCTATCCTGAACAGATACTTGGTTCAGGATAGAAGAGGAATCGCCAACGCGGCAGACATTAGGAATCTGAATGTCTGCCGCGTTGCTAAAAACCATTCATGAAATAGTATGCCGCTCAAGTAAATACACCCTTAATTCAAAGGAAGCGGTCCTGCCGCCTTCTTCCACCTATCCTGAACAGATACCTGGTTCAGGAGAGAAGAGGTATATCGTACTGCACCCTCCGTGAGACAGCGCTGCCGCGAAGGACGAGATAACTCACGGGTTCTCCTACTCACGATCAAAAGGCTGATAGGGGGAGAACCAACGGTACCCAAACACCCCTGGCCGAAGACCGAGAGGGGAGGGCTACCACTGGGAGCACACCTCGGAGGAAGGGGAGGGCGGGGGGGTGGGGGCGGATGGTACTTAACCATAGCCTACCCTCTCATGAAGGGATAAAAAAAAAAACACATCCCGCAAAGTTATTTACACACATATATATCAAAACTGAATCCTAGGTCAGTCTAGAAAAGGTAAAACATGAATAAAAAACACTCAACAAATAATATTAAAGCTAGGCTAACTTATTTAGAACATAGGAATATAAGCGAACCCCCTAGTTCATTATGACTGACAACAAATATGGCCGTCGCTTGCGGGTCAGGATGAGTACACAGTCTTGACAAGCCTATTAACAACGAAATACATATGTATTTGGCAAAAGGAAAACACCAAAATGAACTATGGGCTAAAAGGAATGATTAATGATAAAAACTCACATTAGGATGAGGATAATAATTCCTCCCAAAAAAACGGAAATAAATGAGAGTCACACAAAAGGTAAACACCTGTCAAGGCGAAATAGGTGAACATGGTAACGATGGGTGGAAACAGTTGATGGATGGATTGCGCTGTTCTTCTTCTTTCTTGGAACGGCTCTCCTTGCATGTAGTGGGGAGGTTTGACATTGGAATGGTTGTTTTTGATTAGGCAGACCTGAAATTCAAAGTCACTTCTCTCTATATACATGTTTTTAGCCTGTGAAGAGCCCAGCCTTTGGGCGTTTTTGGTCTATTTAGACTTCTTGATAATTATTTCGAGAGTCGCACCAACCTGTACAGGTGGTGAATAGTCCTCCATGAGTGACCCAGGTCTGCCCTTCGGTCAAAAATGGACAATTTTCATCCCAGGCGAGAGAGAGAGAGAGAGAGAGAGAGAGAGAGAGAGAGAGAGACTGGATCTGAAGACAAATTCTCAAAATGAAAGAACACGAGAAGACGAAGAAGATAACGTAAATTCCTGAGATGTACACTGTGTTTTTTTTTTTTTTTTTTTTTTTTTTTTTTTGGGCGGGGGGGGCTATGCCCTTAGGTTAGGTTAGGTTAGGTTAGGTTATTGGAAGTTAGCCTAACCCAACCTAGGTAAAACAATATTGTATTTGGGGTGTGGTAAACATAAGATTATTTTCAAGAATATTCTGTGGTTAGTTTTTCAAATATGGCGTCCCGCTTTTTTTTTTCAGGGAAAGGTCCTCTCCGTCCACGGTCACATCTCGGGAAACCCGAATAGTCTCATACACGAAAAATTTCGAACCTTTAAATATTCCTTTCGAACAGGAACGAAATCAGCCTCTTCATACCGCAGTTCAAACCCCAATTGAACGTCGGAGGTTTCCATTTTACTGTGTCCTGCAAAGCCTATCCGAGACAACTCACGATACGGGGCAACTTTTGCGCGATCTTAATTTAACAACTTTTCCCTTTCGCGGAGTAGTTTGGCAGGTTTTTAATTTAGCTGGCTGGGTTGCCAAACGCTCCCAGTTCGAAATATAACGTCTATTTCCTTGGAGGGCTTACCAACGTGATGTTTATGATAGAGGTTTTATGAGTAACTTGTTTGAATAAAGAGAGGTAGGAATATTAAGAAACGAATCTTGTTTGTATTCTTCGAACATGATTGGTAAATAGACGAAATATTGAATGAGATAGTAACTTAGATCATGTTGCTCTTTTAATAAAGAAAAATTGCGAGGAATCTCTATGGCCCTTGAAATCTTTAACTCATCTCTTTCTTTCTCTCTCTCTTTCTCTCTCTCTCCTGGGATAAAAATTATCGGTCAGATATATTCTTTTCCATAGGGACTTTGTCTGCTATACGTTGTTTTAGATTTAGCTGGCCTTATGCCAGCACAGGCTCTTACTCCTAGAGCAGCCCGCAAGTTTGCTATAGGCATCAGTAATAAGGGAGAGGTAGGCGGTCGTCTATAAATATATCTATCTATCTATCTATGAATGACTTACAATTCGAAACCCGGAATGCACAGACTCACGATGGCCAGCGTAATAACGCCAAACCGGCAGAACAGCGCAATATTATGCGCGATGTTCCCATAAAGGAGATGAATCGTGCAGTAATACGAAGTCGTAAAGACGAGTACTACAGCGCCGCCTTCGTCTTCCTCGTGAATAGGGGTCGTAAAACGCTTATCTGGGGTCGTTAATAAATCCATCACGGGTATACTATAGCCGATTCGGGATACGACGCGAGAATATAAATAATAATAATATTGATTCGGGATACGACGCGAGAATATAAGAGGCCTTTCGCTTCGGTTGTATCCAAAGGGCGGATGTGAATGTTTTTTAGATAATGATGTTGATGCATGGTTTCAATACATTGAGTGAATAAGAAGGAGTGGAAGCAGGCATTTTACTTGAGGTTCTTTGCACCATCTTTTCCTAAGGTCCCTAGCTAGTACACCCCTTTTCATTCCTTTTACTGTATCTCCGTTCATGTTCTCTTTCTTCTATCTTACTTTCCCAAACCCTCTCCTAACGGTTGATTCTCTCTCTCTCTCTCTCTCTCATCTCTCTCTCTCTCTCTCTGAAAATAATGCCATAGTAAGTTAGAACCTCCTGGTGTCTCAACCCTGAAAATAATATTCTCTCTCTCTCTCTCTCTCTCTCTCTCTCTCTCTCTCTCTCTCTCTCTCTCTCTGAAAATAATGTCTTAGTATGTTAGAAACCCCGGGTATCTCAACCCTGAAAATATTCTCTCTCTCTCTCTCTCTCTCTCTCTCTCTCTCTCTCTCTCTCTCTCTCTCTCAAAATAATGTCATAGTATGTTAGAAACCTCGTGGTGTCTCAACCCTGAAATAATTCTCTCTCTCTCTCTCTCTCTCTCTCTCTCTCTCTTCTCTCTCTCTCTAAATAATGCCATAGTATGTTAGAACCTCCGGGTGTCTCAACCCTGAAAATATTCTCTCTCTCTCTCTCTCTCTCTCTCTCTCTCTCTCTCTCTCCTCTCCTCTCTCTCTCTCTCAAAATAATGCCATAGTATGTTTAGAACCTCGTGGTGTCACAATCCTGAAAATTATATTCTCTCTCTCTCTCTCTCTCTCTCTCTCTCTCTCTCTCTCTCTCTCTCTCTCTCTCTCAAAATAATGCCATAGTATGTTAGAACCTCTTGGTTGTCACAATCCTGAAAATGATATGCTCTCTCTCTCTCTCTCTCTCTCTCAAAATAATGCCATAGTATGTTAGAACCTCGTGGTGTCTCAATTCTGAAGATATTCTTGAGGAACATCAAAGGTCTAATCTACACTCCTCATTTACCCTCGGCTCACCACATTCGATAAAGGAAACCAATACCTGGAAGAAGAAGAAGAAGAAGAAGAAGAAGAAGAAGAGAAGAAGAAGAAAAGTATTATCAAAGACCCTTAATGAGATGAGGTTTCTTTAGATTTAATTCGCCCAAAAAGGATATTTCATTAGGGAAAACAGACCAAAGATTCTAAAGAAAATGGACAACATAACACGAAAAAATGTTCAAGAATGTGTCTTTTGAAGTGAAATTTTTGAGATTATGATTTATTTCTTATCCTTCGTTTCTTTTTCTTCTGATTTCGAGGTTTTTTTTTTTTGTACTCATTCCTGCAACGTAGAAGAATAAATTATATCATGTTGCATATTTCGCAAATTCTTCTTGAAAACTTTGAGGAAAAGAGTTGCATAATGACTATACTCTGTTTTTTTTCCATCTGTCCACCCGCCTGTGGTGTTTGCGTATGGTAACACTGCGTCCCGGGCTTCAGATAGTTACACTATGTGTAAGTTTTACGTAAATAAAAGGATATCTGGGTGTACATTTGCAACTTAAAAGTGTTTTAATAATTTACTGTATGCGAATTACACCATTAATATTCGATATAGGATATTGTTGTAATTGTTGAATGTAAGCTGAATGTAACTATCCAAAGCCCGGGACGCAGTGTTACCATATGCAAACGCCACAGGCGGGTGGACAGATGGAAAAAAACAGAGTATAGTATTCATTACTAAGGAAGCAAATTCATGCATACGATAAAGATATAATTGAATATTTTAATTTTTTTAAGATCTATAATGTAATATTTAACATTTTTTATGTTTTGACATGTTTCAATTTGCCTATCCTTTGAAGGCCCAGGTGAAGAAGCACAATCATGTTCAGTAACTCTACGAAAATTGCGAATATATCCTAGTCCTGAAATATATATATATTATATATATATATATATATATATATATATATATATATATGTTCATATATATATATATATATAGATATAATATATATACATACATACATATATACATACATACTCAATACATACATACATACATACATAGATATATATATATATATATATATATATATATATATATATATATATACACATAAGCATAGATACATATATATGCATATTATATATACATGTATATAACATATAATATGTATATATACACAGTTCAAACCTTTGTTTTCGTATGCCTCTCTTTTTGTACGTTTCGGTTTTTGTAGGTTTTTTTTCTATGAAATTTTGTCCCGGTTATCGTATGTTTCCTCGGTTTTCATACACTCAGAAACGCTCCATCCGGGGCCCACCATATGACCGGGCCCTGTATCGAGCGCCCAAAAAAAGCATCCCATCTTCTTTCATGGCCCATTCTGCTTTTGTGTTCATTGTTTTTGTGCTTTTTGTGCTTTTTTATTTGAGTGCAGCTGCTAAATAAGCCACCATGGGTCCAAAGAAAAGGTGAGAAACACAATAGAATTTAAGAAAGAACTTGTAGCAAAGTGGTGGAGGAAGTTGCATGCCGATCTCAGTGAGAAAATGCCTACAACATGCGCTGCTATTAGTGAATTTAAGGCCGGCAGAGGCTGGTTTGAAAAATTCAGAAAACAAACAGGCATACATAATGTCCCTACTTCAGGGATTAAGGACATGTTTGCAAAGTGGTATGATGTGAAAAAAAATTTATGGAGAATTATCATCCCAACAAAGAAGTTGTAATTCGTGTCTCCAACATGTTTAATGACAATGCCGTGTTTAACTTTAAGCAAATTTTGAAGAAACACCAGAAACAAAAGTCTCTGGGGAGTTTTGTTGTGCAGCAGGGGTCCAGTTAAGTATATCTTAGTTTTACCAGACCACTGAGCTGGTTGACAGCTCTTTTAGGGCTGCCCGAAGGCGTAGATATTTTTATGTGGCTAGGCACCAATTGGTCACCTAGAAACGGGACCTACAGCTTATTGTGGGATCCGAACCACATTACATCGAAAAATGAATTTCTATCTCAAGAAATAAATTCCTCCTCTGATTCCGCGTTGGCCGAGCAGATATTTGAACTTCGGACCACCGGATTGGTAGCTGAGCGCGAAAACCACTAGTCCACTAGTCCAACGAGGAACTTAACAAGGGTCCAGTAACTCTCAAGCTGTTCCTAGTGCCAGTAAAAAACGAAGAGACGTAACCCCAGATAGGTCCTTGATACCTGAGGTCCTTCTGGAGGGAGAGTCCCCTTACAAACATTAACCTCTCCTCTGCCCTCTCCTCTCCTCTCCGTCTTCCATACGCTAACAAGTGTCTTCCATAGAGGTAAGAGTGGTGTTAAATGTTCATTTATTCATTTCATTAATCATTTATATTTATTTCTCGTTGTTTTCTATATGTAAAACTGTGTTTATTCCATATTAAATGTATTTTTCAAAAATATTTTTTGTGGTCGTGAACACATTAATTGTACGTACATTATTCCCAATGGGAATTATTGTTTCGCTTTTCGTACATCTCGGATTTTGTGGAAGGCTCTGAATGGATTATGTACAAAAACTGAAGTTTCCACTATGTACGTATATACTCGTATATAGATATATATTATATATATATATATATATATATATATATATATATATATATATATATATATATATATATAGTCTCAGTAATTGGCCGCTTACTGGGAAATCTTAGCTTAATGATAAATAATAATGCCAAGACCAGGAAGAACATTCTTTATTTTACGAGCTTTCGAGGTTTAAAACCTCCTCCTCATGCTGAAAAAATGACAAGGATAAGAAATCACCAAAAATTACATTAAAATGAATGGTCTTACTAAAAGCTTCAGTAAAAACATAAAATTTAGCACGGGACCATACTTTCAATCACCTGGATTTTAGAGTACTGTCTTTATGCTCAAATAGACTGGACCTTTTAATTTCAGAGTCGCTGTTTATTAAAAAGATGAAACCGGAATTGAACAAAAACTCGTCCGGTATTCAACTAGCTATCATATAGTTTCATAGTAGGTACACAAAGTGGGTCGTTAGCCATTTTATTTTTGAGTGTGGTAGTTTGTTAAACACCTTTCATCTTATTTTTATTTCTGTTTTTGTATGTTGCGTTTGTTTTAGTTTTTCCGTAATTTTTAATTTTTAGATTGTATGTGATGTTCGTTTTATTTTATGTTTTTTACTGAAGCTTTTAGTAAGACCGTTCATTTTAATGTAATTTTTGGTGATTTCTCATCCTTGTCATTTTTTCAGCCTGAAGATGAGGTTTTAAACCTCGACAGCTCGTAAAAAAAAGAATGTTCTTTCTGGTCTTGGCATTATTATATATCACCAAGCTATATATATTATATATATATATATATATATATATATATATATATATATATATATATATATATATATGACCTTTAATATCCAATTCGCTCCACCACAGAATTAATATATTTTCAAATATGTTAACCGAAGGGGAATTTTTTACTTGATAATAATTTCGTCCTCGTGGATTCGAACCAGCGCACAGAGGAGTAATCAGGACTCCAGTGGTGTTACCTATACTCAGCCAACAAGTGAGGTATAAGTTGATACCGATTCCGACCTTACAAATCACTGTCTGACTCAGGTGTTTGTAATTAGAATCGATATCTACCCACCTGTGCCATGTTAACAAAGTCGTACGTTTGCCACACGTAGCCATATTATGAATTTTTGTCACATCACCGTGATTCATATACATGCATTAAGAATTAATATATTTTCATACATGTTAGCATATGTGAAAATATATTAATTCCGAGGTAGAGCGAATTGGATATTAAAGGACATTTGTAGCTTAATGCATGTGTATGAATCAGGGTGAAGTGATATACTATATTTATATAATATAATATATATATATATATATATATATATATATATATATGTGTGTGTGTGTGTGTGTGTGTGTGTGTGTGTGTGTGTGTGTGTGTGTGTGTGTGCGCGCGCGCGTGTGTGTTGTGTGTGTGTTGAAATCAAGGCATTGTTTGCAAATACCATCTTATGAAAACTTTGAATCAGTGTTTACGTGTTTTTCTCTTCTGGCAAGCTTCTATGGATAATCTCCATTCATATATATGGGACGTAAGGCAAAAACCGTTGTGGTTCAAACAGAGACCGGAAAAGCATAATGCGAATGCTGCATTTAACCATTAGGCCTATGTTTTTAAAAGTAAGATTTAAAATTAAGAGACACCTGGTCTATACAAAACCATGAGTGTCACTAAAGCTGGAAAACATTTATATTATTATAATAATTAGATAAGACCTTCTACTGATCTCGAAAAGAAGAATATAAGTTACTAAGGATTGGCCTAGTCCCCATTTTTTCATTTTCTTCATAATTTAAAGCAATAGTAATGTTTAGAATAGGTCGTAGCTACAGCCGACTATATATATATATACCTCAACTTATTTCTAAATTTGTATGGAATGTTTTTGTAAGATAATATTTCTGGGAAATGACGTTGATGTCGAGAAATCATTTTATTTTAGTTTCCTATAAAGTTTTGTTTTCTTAAACTTGAAGTATATTACGTTTTCTCTAAAGTGATTAGCGTAGACTGATGTAAATATAGCACTATTTCCCTCGGAATCTGTGCATACATTATAATCCCTTTTATTTTTTTTTTTATTCATATGATGATTTAAACCATTTTGTAATCATTTTACTGAATTGTATATGTAATACTTTTTCCTTCTAGTCTTGCACATTACATAGGTAATCCTATGGGCCTTACCAGGAAGAAGAGTTTCAACTCAACAACTTTGCATTTGTTTGTCAAGCATATTACAAATAGAAATTTTAAATTGAAATTAAGGAGATAATAGAGAATTAAGATATATGTTAGCAAAGGTTTTTACTCGTGAACAATAATATGAAAAGTATTACCAAATCTGTTTGATGTAGACACCTCCATAAACACAAGGGCTACTAATGAGTCTAGGCCGATGCGTTCGCGAGATAATATCTGTCAGTGCAAAACATCTTGCTTCGGCAATTAAGAATCCATCCACGCAAGTTTTCCATCTATTGTGCTGTTTTAACATCCATACACCTGGATAAAGGAAAAGACTCCAGTATATAAACAAGGGGCATGCATGTATCCATTTATGCGAGGGCTATTAGGCCTATACACTGAAGTAATACATCTATACATAACCGTGTATTATGTATGAATGTTTACTTGATGTGATTTTGTGTTTACTCATGTAAGTTTTAAACAGCAGTCTTTTGCACACGTTTGAAAATATGTATGTATATACCAGGCCCTTATCGAGGGGGTCCCCTCCCTAAATCTCTGGAAGTCCATATTTTCTAGTGACTATCCTTTTCATTGAACTATACTTACAAAGCAATAAATAATCATTGTTTTTTTGTTAAGTCAAAGTGTATAACATTAAAACAAATAAAGTAATGTCCATGTTATTTTTAACATAATAAATGAATCAATCAATAAAACTGAAGAAGTATTCTTTAATTTCAGTGCAAACTTTCTACATTATAAGTAAAATTCTGTTAACCAAAGTCAGTGCTTTGAATAACATTTAATCGGGTAAAAGGGCATAGACCCATACCCAATTTTTCTTAATATAACTAAAATAACATTTTCAAGCATTTCATCTTATATATACTTATATATACGTACAATGAAATTTATAGAAGTAAAGGCCCAGTTTTGGGAAAAACGACCCCCCCCCCCCCCAACCATATATAAAAAACTCTAGGTACGATGTTTTTAAGGTTTTATTACAAAATTAAACTGTGCATCAAGACAATAAACGGATTTCCTATCAGGAATTAACAATTCACTGTGAACAATGATTAAATTCAGAGGCGCCAAGAAATTTACACAAGTGCTTTGAAATTGAGTTTTACACCAAAATATCACAAAATTTTAGACAAAACATCTTCCTATT
>NC_087216.1:75558830-75576261 GCF_015104395.2 Macrobrachium nipponense | reverse complement strand
TCTACACTCCTCATTTACCCTCGGCTCACCACATTCGATAAGGAAACCAATACCTGGAAGAAGAAGAAGAAGAAGAAGAAGAAGAAGAAGAAGAAGAAGAAGTATTATCAAAGACCCCTAATGAGATGAGGTTTCTTTAGATTTAATTCGCCCAAAAGGATGTTCCATTAGGGAAAACAGACCAAAGATTCTAAAGAAAATGGGCAACAAAATACGAAAAAACGTTCAAGAATGTGTCTTTGAAGTGAAATTTTTTAGATTATGATTTATTTCTTATGTTTCGTTTCTCTTCTGATTTCGAGGATTTTTTTTTTGTACTCATTCCTGCAAACGTAGAAGAATAAATTATACCAGGTTGCATATTTCGCAAATTCTCTTGAAAAACTTTGAGGGAAAGAGTTGCATAATGACTATACTCTGTTTTTTCCCATCTGTCCACCCGCCTGTGGTGTTTGTGTATGGTAACACTGCGTCCCGGGCTTTAGATAGTTACACTAGGTGTAAGTTTTAGGTAAATAAAGGATATCTAGGTGTACTTTGCAACTTAAAAGTGTTTTAATAATTTACTGTATGCGAATTACACCATTAATATTCGATATAGGATATTGTTGTAATTGTTGAATGTAAGCTGAATGTAACTATCCAAAGCCCGGGACGCAGTGTTACCATACGCAAACACACAGGCGGGTGGAAAGATGGAAAAAAACAAAAAAACAGAGTATAGTATTCATTACTAAGGAAGCAAATTCATGCATACGATAAAGATATAATTGAATATTTTAATTTTTTAAGATCTATACTGTAATATTTAACATTTTTGATGTTTTGACATATTTCAATTTGCCTATCCTTTGAAGGCCCAGGTGAAGAAGCACCTCATGTTCAGTAACTCTACGAAAAACTTGCGAAAATATATCCTAGTCTGAAATATATATATATTCATATATATATATATATATATATATATATATATATAAATATATATTCTGATATATCTATATATATATATATATAATACCTATATTACATACATACATACATATAAATACATACATACATACATACATACATACATACTATATACATATATATATATATATATATATATATAAAAATATATATATATACACACATAAGCTATGCACATATATATGCATATTATATATATACATATATATATACATATATATATGTATATATACACAGTTAAACCTTTGTTTTCGTATGCCTCTCTTTTTGTACGTTTCGGTTTTTGTAGGTTTTTTTTCTATGAAATTTTGTCCCAGTTATCGTAGTTTTTTCCTTGGTTTTCATACACTCAGAAACGCTCCATCCGGGGCCCACCATATGACCGCCCAAGCATCCCATCTTCTTTCATGGCCCATTCTGCTTTTGTGTTCATTGTTTTTTGTGCTTTTTGTGATTTTTTATTCGAGTCAGCTGCTAAATAAGCCACCATGGGTCCAAAGAAAATTCCAAGTGCTAACCCTTTTGTAGAAAAGGTGAAGAAACGCAATAGAATTTAAGAAAGAACTTGTAGCAAAGTGGTGGAGGAAGCTGCATGCCGATCTCAGTGAGAAAATGCCTACAACATGCGCTGCTATTAGTGAATTTAAGGCCGGCAGAGGCTGGTTTGAAAAATTCAGAAAACAAACAGGCATACATAATGTGCCTACTTCAGGGATGTTTGCAAAGTGGTATGATGTAAAAAAATATTTATGGAGAATAATCATCCCAATAAAGAAGTTGTAATTCGTGTCTCCAACATGTTTAATGACAATGCCGTATTTAACTTTAAGCAAATTTTGAAGAAACGCCAGAACAAAGTATCTGAGAGTTTTGTTGTGCAATAGGGGTCCAGTTAAGTTAAGTATATCTTACTTTTACCAGACCACTGAGCTGATTGACATCTCTCCTAGGGCTGCCCAAAGGCAGAGATATTTTTATGTGGCTAGGAACCAATTAGTCACCTAGCAACGGGACCTACAGCTTATTGTGGGATCCGAACCACATTACATCGAAAAATAAATTTCTATCTCAAGAAATAAATTCCTCCTCTGATACCGCACTGGCCGAGCAGATATTTGAACTTCGGACCACCGGATGGTAACCGAGTGCGAAAACCACTAGTCCAACGAGGAACATAACAGGGGTACAGAAACTCTCAACCTGGTCCTAGTGCCAGTTAAAAATGAAGAGAATTAACCCCAGATAGGTCCTTGATACCTTAAGTCCTTCTGGAGGGAGAGTCCCCTTACAAACATTAACCTCTCCCTCTCCGTCTTCCATACGCTAACAAGTGTCTTCCATAAAGGTAAGGTGATGTTGAGTGTTCTATTCATTTCATTAATCATTTATATTTATTTCTCATTGTTTTCTGTATGTAAAACTGTGCTTATGCCATATTAAATGTATTTTTAAAAAAATATTTTCGGGGGTCTGGAACATGTTAATTGTATTATTGTTTTGGTTTTCGTACATTTTGGATTTTGTGTGTGGGAGCAACTGGAACGGATTATGTACGAAAACTGAAGATATATATATATATATATATATATATATATATAAGTTATATACATATATAGTATATATATATTATATATAATTATGCGTGTGTGTGCGTATATATATATATATATATATATATAGGTATATAGATATATAATATTATATTATGCGTGTGTGTCGTATATATATATATATATATATATATATATATATATATATATATATTATATATAATATATATATATATATTATATATATTGCTACTTTCAAAAATGCATGTTTCCCCTCTTTGAAATGTCATGTAGAATTTTACAACATTTTTTATTCAGATTTCCTAGATAGCTTTAGAATGATGTTTATAATGTGTGTTCAGATTTCGCATACATGTGTTAAAGAATATATATAACGTTTAAAAGAGAGAGATTTTTACTTTGTCTTTTTGAAGCTATGAATGTTTAAATTTTTATGTCGACACTTTAAGATTGGAGTGTCTGCGAGATCCGTTTGCTTTCCTAAATCTGTCAACGCGTGTGATAGCGAGAGAATTGAATCTTGCGTTGTAATCAAAACATGTCAATCTTAATTGTCGCTTAGCCTCCGTTTCGGTTGGGTACATGTTTTTTTTTTTTTTTTTTTTAACAGACTGGACTCGTACGCGTATGTCTGGTCAAAACCACGTGCATGTTACACATTTCTTTATGAAGATTGCATCAGATTTCAAAGCTACTGGAAGCATTCGTGACAAGAACGTTTTTTATACATATCTGCCCTCTCCAGTTTCCGTAAAGGAAGAAAATTTCATACACTCTATCATAGAACCTCGAGGCATTAACATCTCTCTCTCTCTCTCTCTCTCTCTCTCTCTCTCTTCTCTCTCTCACTCGAAATCATTGAGATTATATTAAACGTAACGTAAATTGGTCACTCGTAACTTGTGAGAATTTCATATTTGATATTTCTTAGAGTTTATTTAGTATTATTTAGTTTCTTTTGTGGAATCTGAACAAACATCATTTTGTAACGGTGCCTGGTTTTTGTGAAAGAAGTTGGTATACCAAAAGGTAAAGTGTTGTATATTTTTATTAGTTGCAACTAATAACTAATAACGGATAGGAATTGTGTTTACTAATAATGGATAGGGAGTGTGGTTAACTAATAATTGTTAGGAACTGTGGTTAACTAATAACTAATAACAGGTGGTTTGTTTACGAAGGTTGTAAAACTGATGTTACAGAGTTTTGAGTGAAAAGAGTTTACACTTTTACACATTGCTGATTTTTTTTGTGTTTGTGTTTGTTCCATTGTTTGTGCACTATTTCGTTTTCTTATTGAAGTGTGTCTTTTTATTTTATATTTTCATTTGCATTCACAATTTAGTTGACTTAGTATTTTCATTGCTTAATCATTGCACATTTTTTTAATTAAATTTAACATTTATGAATTAATTTGCATTTACTTAGAATTCTTTTCAAGTTTTATTGTTGTTTTAGCACTTGTGAATTAATTTCAAATTTTCAATTATGGCCTAACACTTTTGAATTTCAATTGAATTAATTTTCTTGAATTTTGTGATAAATTAATTTTGATTTAATTTTGCTTAGTTTGATTCAAGAATTAATTAAACTTTACTTTGTTTTCAAGTAACAGTAATTTTCCCTGATATTGTGAATTTTCACTTATAATTTTGAATTTAATAAATATTTTTTGTATTTTAAAATTTTTATGAGTATTTCATTTCAAACCAGTATAAGTATTTTTAATTATGATTATATTTATGTTAGGTAGAAACATAGAGTGTAATTGATTTGCTTTCCTTCAATTTATTTGAAGTGACTTAGAACCAGGGAAGTACTTAGACTTATGAAATCAGGGAAATACTTAGACTTTTAAAGTTGTTGATGGAGTGATGCCCTTTGATTAATTTAATTACTTACAAGATTACCTCACACCTATTTTGATGAACTTAGTCTGATTCGTAACATTGTTTAATGGTGCCCAGAGACTCGGGAAAGCAGATTTCATTATCACTCTAGAATATACTGGTGGTGTTAGGGATATATTTTGTTAGGAGAGTGACCATATAGTTTTTGTTTTGCATTTATTGTATTGAATTGTAAGTTGATAACTTAGAGGAAAATGGCTCAGTTCAATGTTCAGGAGTTTTTAGCAGCCCCTTCCATCCAAGTTTTGTCTGAAACCACTCTGTCTAGAGCACAGTGGAGCGCTTTAGCAGTGGCATGTGGTGGTTATGTGTCTACTAGTATGGTAAAGGCGCAAGTAAGATGTATTGCTATGGAATCATTGATAAACTCTGGTAGAATAACTGATGAAGATGAGTTAGAATTGGCTCAAGAGTTGTTGAATGTAGCACGTGCTGATCTCATAAATAAGCAAGCAGAAAAGAAAGAGAAAAGTGATGCAGAGTTAGAGCTTAGATGCATTGCAGAAAGAGAAAAAATTTGATTAGCTAAAATGCTTAAAAAAAGCTTGCTGAAAGAGAAGAATGCGAGCTGAAAGAGAAAGAATAGACAGGGAAAACAAGAAAGAAGAGAAAGAGAAGAAGGAAAAGCAGCAGAAGAGGAAAGAGAAAGGATAAAAGAGGAAAGAGAAATCGCAAGACATGAAAGGGAAATGGAATTAATAAGAGCTAGATCCACATTACCTGTAACACCGTCTAACCCTAACCAAGGTAATCAAGACCCTATATTTGATGTAGTGAGAGTACAGAAGTTAATCCCTAAGTTTACTGAAGAAGCTCCAGATGAGTTTTTGATCACTTTGAGAAAGTGGCTTCAGGTATGGGATGGCCGAGGATAAATGGTCAGTTTTGTTTGCTACAAAGTGTCTTAATTGGTAAAGGGGAGAAGTGCTTATCATAGCCTTAACAGCTGATCAGTGTAAAGACTACAAGGTACTTAAACACAGTGTGCTACAAGTTTACCAGATGACCCCAGAGTACTACAATGAAAGATTCAGAAATTTAAGAAAAGATGAGAAGGGAACATTCTTAGATTATGCTTACAAAGTGAGAAGGTGTTTCAAACGTTGGGTAGAAGCTGCTAAAGTTAAAAAAACTTTTGATGAGTTAGAAGAGTTACTTGTTCTTGAACAGTCTCTTAAGGAATTCCTAAACATATAAGAGCCTATTTAAGAGAGAGAGAAGTGAAGAAACTTGACAAAGCTGCTACCCTTAGTGAAGATTACAATATAATCAGTAGTAAGCGTAATTACAATGTCAAGTACTAGAGTCAACAACACCCAGGTTTTAAGTCTTATCCAAATAACAGGAACAAATTTAATGGGAAACCTTCAAGTGATAATACCAGAGTACACAAGGTAATACACCTCAGCAAAACTAATGTGAAATCCTCATCCAGTTTTTCAAGACAGTTACAGAAACCTAATGTTGTCTGTTTCAAGTGTGGATGAGTAGGACACTACAGTCAAGAGTGTTACCGGAATCAACAGCAGTCAAAGCCAGTTGGTCAAGTTGTAAAAGGTGACCAGGTGAAACAAACTACGAAGAGCAGTGTGGGAAAGAATCAGACTCCAGAGAAGAATGAAACTAAACAAGCTGAATGTTTAGCAACCAGTGGAAATGTTACCTCAAGCAGTGAGTGGGCTTAGCGTGTGGAGGCTTTAAAGCCATATATCTATTGAGGGTATGCTGTCAACTCAAGAAGGAAGTATGCAGGTACCAGTCAAGATTATTACGTGATACAGGGAGTAACCATAGTGTGGTAGTACGTGGTTTTCACCCTCAGTTGGAGAAGAGTCTCACAGGAGATTCAGTTATTTTGAAGGGTATAGGAGGAGAGGAAGTAACTCCTATATGCCGCTTACACCTGTCATGTGAATTGGTGACAGGGAATGTTGATTTTGCTGTAAAGGACTCACTGGCTGTGGAAGGTGTACATGTTCTGTTGGGGAATGAAGTTGGTGGTGTGCCATTTATTCCTTGTCTGTAGTGACAGACAAACCATTGAGGATTAGTCCTACAGTAGAGTTGGAGAAGAATAACCACCACTGTTTCCTAGTTGTGTAACTACCAGAAGTATGAAGAGGACTACGATGTAAGTGAAGAAACTGAGGATTTACCACACACAAGAAGGATCAAGTGAAGGATCTTTGTGCTTAGAAGAATTGTTCCAGGGAAGTGAAGTTTCCCATAGTGCTGACCAAGAAGAGATTTCCCAAGAAGATGAAGAAGACGACGACGACGAAGAAGAAGAACCTGATGTTCCTGAAGAGACTCCGAGTAGTCCAAAGTGTTACTGAAGACAGTAGTGAAACTACCAGTAGCTGATGTTAGCAGATATTGAGAATTCAACCCTTGAAGTTGGTCAAGTGACAAGAGAGAAGCTGATGGACTTGCAGAAGAAGGATGCATCATTAACTGATTTGTTCTTCAGAGTTGTTGATCGAGAAGAGATGCAACAAACTCCTACCTGTTACTATCTGAAGGAAGGTTTACTGATGAGGAAGTATAGACCTACAGATATAACCAGGAGATGCTGAATGGGGCGAATATCATCAAATTTTTATTCCATATCCGTTGAGAAAGCAAGTGGTTGCAGTAGCTCATGAGTCTGGACATATGGGAATCAGGAAGACTGTGGAGAAGATCATGAAATATTTTTTTCTGGCCTGGACTTCACAGAGATGTTAGCAGGTTTTGTCGTGAGTGTCATACCTGCCAGATAGCTGGAAAACCGAATGAAACCATCAAGAAAGCCCCCCCTACAACCTATAGAAGTTAGAGGAGAACCCTTTAGCAAAGTGATTATAGATATGGTTGGACCATTGCCGAAGACAAAGAAAGGAAATGATGATTGTTGACATTAATGTGTCCTGTGACAAGATATCCAAAGAAGCAATCCCTGTTAGAAACATATCTGCCAAGATAGTTGCTGAAAAACTTGTGGAGTTTTTCTCAAGTTTGGAATACCAGAAATAGTACAAAGTGACAGAGGAACAAACTTTACTTCAAATTTATTCCAGGATGTGATGAATTTGTTAGGAGTGAAACAACAGTTATCCACTGCCTATCATCCAGAACTCAAGGTGCCTGGAAAGGTTCCATCAAGACATTGAAAAGTATGCTGACAAAGTATTGTTCTGAGTCAGGAAGAGAAATGGGATGTTTGTTTACCATTATGTTGTTTGAAGTTAGGAGTGCTTATCAAGAAAGTATGGGATGTTCACCTAATGAGATGATTTTTGAAGAGAAGTTAGAGGACCGTTGAAGATTCTTGCAGAAAAAAAATTGGGAAGAAAACCAAGAGGAAAGCCAAAGGAGAGTATGTGAAGAACTTAAGGTAAAAGGTTGAAAGATTAGAAAATTCTCTTTAGAAAACTTGAAAATGAGTCAAGAGAAAATGAAAAGGAGATTTGATGCTAATAAGGCTAAGCTAAGAAGTTTTAGTGTCAACAAGTGTTAGTGTTCTTACCTGTCAAGAGATTTCCCCTCACTAATAAATTTCAAGGTCCTTACAAGATAATTCGAAGTTAAGTGATAGAACTTATGTGATTGAAACACCCAGAAAGAAGAAGAAAACAAAGGAAGATACATGTGAACCTCTTGAAACCTTATTTCTCAGAAACTAAAACTGAAAAAACGTGTCAGTAACCCAGACAACCTTTATCTACAGAAGACGATGATGGCTACGAATTGGGAGCTGCAAGCAGATGAATAATTCTTCAATTTTGGAAAATTTGTTTGGAGGATAAACTGAAACATCTGAGTGTTGAACAAGGTGAGACTTAAGTGACGTAGTTAGAAGTTTTCCAGAAATTTTTTCAGATTGTGCCTAGACGTACTGATCTGACCAAGCATGAAATCAAGATTCAAGAAGATGGAAAACCTTTCAAGCAAGAGCCTATCGCTTATCACCGTATCATCGAGATGTTTTGAAGAAAGAAGTTGAGTATTTGCTGCAACATGGATTAGCAGAACCCAGTTCAAGTCACTTCAGTTTCCTCCAATGTGTATGTATTAGTGAAGAAACCAGATGGTTCATTTAGGATGTGTACTGATTATAGGAAGCTGAATTCTATCAGTGTGGCTGATAATTATCCTTTGCCTCTTATAGATCAGTTACTTGATAATATTGGGCAAGCCAAGTTTGTTTCCAAGATAGACTTGTTGAAAGGATATTATCAAATTCCCTTAGATGAAATGCGAAGTTGCTGTCAGCTTTTATTACTCCATTTGGACCTATATCAGTATACTGTTCTCCCAATGGATGGATCAACTGCTAGGATCAATAGAAGGAGTAGGTGTGTACCTAGATGACATCGTGATTTACTCTACAACGTGGGAAGAACATCTGAAGATTTTGAGGAAAAGTTTTCAAGAAACTACAAGAAGCAAGATTAACAGTCAACTTAGAGAAGAGTGAGTTTGGGCAAGGCAAAGTGTACAGTATCTTGGGGTTTGAAAGTTGGGAAAGGCTTACTTGCTCCAGTAAATAAATGCTAATGTAGAAGGTATCCGTAAGGCTACCCCACCTACTACCAGGAAACAGCTACAGAGATTTTTAGACATGGCTGGATTCTATCGTCGTTTTTGCCCAAATTTTCAGCCGTAGTAGCTCCCTTGACAGACTTGACTAGTCCCAAAGCCAAGTTTATTTGGACTCCAGAGTGTCAAGAATCCTTTGAGAAGGTAAAAGGCCAGCCTTTTTAAACTTCAAGACCTGGTCTCAAGCTCCAGACTTTCGGGCAGAAAATTTGTGATACAAGTTGATGCGTCGGACTGTGGTGTTGGAGCTGTTCTACTTCAAGAAGATGAAATATATCTACCATCCTGTGTGCTTCATGTCTACAAATGAAAAAACATCAGAAAGTATACTCGACAATTGAGAAGAAACTTTAGCCGTTAATCCCACCGCATTGAAAAAATTAGAAGTGTATGTGAATAGACCTAGGAAGGAAGAAATTTTAGTGTTGTCTGATCACAATCCACTATCATTTATCCAGAAAATGAAAAATCATAATCAAAGACTGACCAGGTGGTCTTTATGCCTGCAACAGTATAACTTAAGAGTGCAGCACATTAGTGGCAAAAACAATGTAGTTGCTGATTATTTATCTCGTTGCGAATCGTTGGATTCAACACCGTGATAAAAAATCTTCTGGGGGGAGGTATATATATGTTGCTACTTTCAAAATGCATGTTTCCCCTCTTTGAAATGTCATGTAGAATTTTACAACATTTTTACAGATTCCTAGATTAGCTTGAGAAATAAGGGATGTTGATAATTGTGGTTTGTTCATATTTCGCATTACATGTTGTTAAAGAATATATATAACGTTAAAAGAGAGAGATTTTTACTTTGTCTTTGAAGCTATGAATGTTTAACTTTTATGTCGACACTTTAAGATTGGAGTGTCTGCGAGATCCATTTGCTGTCCTAAATCTGTCAACGCGTGTGATAGCGAGAGAATTGAATCTTGCGTTGTTATCAAAACATGTCAATCTTAATTGTCGCTTAGCCTCCGTTTCGATCGGGTACATGTCTTTCTTTTTTTTTTTTTTAACAGACTGGACTCGTACGCGTATGTCTGGTCAAAACCACGTGCATGTTACACATTTCTTTATGAAGATTGCATCAGATTTCAAAGCTACTGGAAGCATTCGTGACAAGAACGTTTTTTATCATATCTGCCCTCTCCAGTTTCCGTAAAGGAAGAAAATTTCATTACACTCTATCATAGAACCTCGAGGCATTAACATCTCTCTCTCTCTCTCTCTCTCTCTCTCTCTCTCTCTCTCTCTCTCTCTCTCTCTCTCACTCGAATCATTGAGATTATATTATTAACGTAACGTAAATTGGTCACTCGTAACTTGTGAGCAATTTCATATTTTTGTATTTCTTAGAGTTTATTTAGTATTATTTAGTTTCTTTTGTGGAAATCTGAACAAACATCATTTTGTAACGGTGCCTGGTTTTTGTGAAAGAAGTTGGTATACCAAAAAGGTAAAGTGTTGTATATTTTTATTAGTTGCAACTAATAACTAATAACGGATAGGAATTGTGTTTAACTAATAATGGATAGGGAGTGTGGTTAACTAATAATTGTTAGGAACTGTGGTTAACTAATAACTAATAACAGGTGTTTACGAAGGTTTGGTAAAAACTGATGTTACAGAGTTTTGAGTGAAAAGATTTACACTTTTACACTATTGCTGATTTTTTTTGTGTGTTTGTTCCATTGTTTGTGCACTATTTCGTTTTCTTATTGAAGTGTGTCTTTTTATTTTATATTTTCATTTGCATTCACAATTTAGTTGACTTAGTTATTTTCATTGCTTAATCATTGCACATTTAATTAAATTTAACATTTATGAATTAATTTGCATTTACTTAGAATTCTTTTCAAGTTTTATTGTTGTTTAGCACTTGTGAATTAATTTCAAATTTTCAATTATGGCCTAACACTTTTGAATTTCAATTGAATTAATTTTCTTGAATTTTGTGATAAATTAATTTTGATTTAATTTTGCTTAGTTTGATTCAAGAATTAATTAACTTTACTTTGTTTTGCAACGTAACAGTAATTTTCCCTGATATTCGTGAATTTCACTTAAAATTTTAAATTTTGAATTTAAATAATAAATTTTTTGTATTTAAAATTTTTATGAGTATTTCATTTCAAACCAGTATAAGTATATTTAATTATGATTATATTTATGTTAGGTAGAAACATAGAGTGGTAATTGATTTGCTTTCCTTCAATTTATTTGAAGTGACTTAGAACCAGGGAAGTAAAAAAAAAAAAAAAACTTATACTTCTGAAATCAGGGAAATACTTAGACTTTAAAGTTGTTGATGGAGTGAGCCCTTTGATTAATTTAATTACTTACAAGATTACCTCACCTATTTTGATGAACTTAGTCTGATTTTCTGCAATACTGGTAAGTGTTAAGGGATCACCGTTGCCTTTAGAGTATTCAGTCGTTTAAACGTGTTATGAGGGTTCAGGTGTCTGGCTTTTGGTGAGGTAATTGATGAATGGTACCCCAAGATACTTGGCACTTCGTAAACATTGTATATATAATATATATATATATATATTATATATATATATATATATATATATATATATGTATATAAACTACAAATGTCCTTTAATATCTAATTCGCTCTACCTCGGAATTAATATTTTTCATCATATATGCTTAACCGAGGGGGAATTTATTAAGCGATAATAGAATTGGCCATCGACAGGCGCGAACCAGCGACTTCCCAATCCCAGGACTGGCAGTGAAGCCTTAAACCACCCCGACACCGCAAGGACATATAAGTTCAACCCATCTCGTTCTCAGTGGCGTGGTAGTGCTTTTGCGATAATAGAATTGGCCATCGACAGGCGCGAACTATGCCACTGAGAACGAGATGGGTTGATGCAGTCTCCATAACAAAAAATACCTGTGCGCGCGAAAGGTATTTCAGGTGGGAGGCGGCATGAACTTATATCTCTTGCAGTGTCGGGGTGGTTTAAGGCTTCACTGCCAGTCCTGGGATTGGGAAGTCGCTGGTTCGCGCCTGTCGATGGCCAATTCTATTATCGCTTAATAAATTCCCCCTCGGTTAAGCATATATGAAAATATATTAATTCCGAGGTAGAGCGAATTAGATATTAAAGGACATTTGTAGTTCGATATATGTATATGAATTATGAATCACAGTAATGTGATAGACTTATATATATATATATATATATATATATATATATATATATACCTATATATATATATATATATATATATATATATATATATATATATATATATATAATATATAAAAGGTTCCAGATGAGATATTGTATCGGCAATCAGCAGAGTCCATCAAAACACAAAAAAGTCCATGGTTATTACAAAAACGTTTCACACATAACTCAGTGCATCTTCAGTCTGTAAAATTAAAACATACTCATTAAAAAAATATTATAAATAACATTAAAAAGTAAATAAAAACATCAAAAATTGAAAAAACTTAAGAATTAACTTTACTTTAAAAAAAAACCATCACAAGAATGTGTCAAAAGTAAAAGAGAGACCCAGTGCCTAACAACCTGTTAGAGTGGAGAAGGAAGAACGAATGACCAAGACTGCCGACCCACCAAAGACTTCAGTTATGCTAGATCTAGAGGAGCAGCAGATACGTTGGAGTTTAAAGACGGAACCAGCCGTTTAATGTATAAAGACTCTAGGGTGGTGAGGTAGTTACTGTGGCTTGTACCACCAACAATAGAAAAATGTTTCTTATCAACTTGAATCCTGTATATGGACGCATGGTTCCTAATATTAGAGAATTCAGGTTTGCTAATTCTCTGTCCCGTTCTGAAACTATATCCCAGGTGACTGCAATATCTCATCTGCAACAACCTTCGGCAAGAACCAACATAAATACCGGGACTTAAATTGTTGGATTTCATGAAGGTCGGCAGTTTGTCTTTGTGGTTGAAAAATGGGCAAGTCTTAAGAGGATTGATAGGGATAAGATGCATAATAAGGCAGCCAAACTCTAGTTCAATAATGCGTTTCACTTCACTTAAGAACTTATTATCTGAGATAAAGGGATGGTAGCGAATAGCTTCTTTTCTACGTTGTAAGAGGGAGTTGGCTTAAAAAAAAATTTGAAAGCAGTCTGTTAATAATCTTATAAACCAAATTTGCTGGATAAGAGTTCTGTGAAAAGAAACTTACTAAAAACTCTATTTCATTGTGAAAAAGTGACCAGCTTGAAGAGTAACGGATAGCCCTGTAAACCATATTGTAAATAGATTTCAATTTAAAATTCTTGAAACATGTACTATAAAAATTATTGGCAAGTCCCGTGTACGATTTTTTCCTGTATACCGACGTGGTAAATTCACCATTATTTCTACTGACTCTAATGTCTAAGAAAGACCGAGAGTTGTTACTTTCATTTTCCATAGTAAATTTCATATTTTGATGTTGTGTGTTGATATAATCAAGGAACATCTTACTTTGCCAGGGCTCTTTGAATAACACGAAAGTGTCATCGACATATCGTATATAGTATGTGGGCTTACACACATCTGGGAAGTTTGTTAAAAATGTGTCCTTGATTATATCTACACACAACATCGAAATATGAAATTTACTATGGAAAATGAAAGTAACAACTCTCTTGCCTTTCTTAGTCACCTGGGATATAGTTTCAGAACGGGACAGAGAATTAGCAAACCTGAATTCTCTAATATTAGGAAACCATGCGTCCATATACAGGATTCAAGTTGATAAGAAACATTTTTCTATTATTGGTGGTACAAGCCACAGTAACTACCTCACCACCCTAGAGTCTTATACATTAAACGGCTGGTTCCGTCTTTAAACTCCAACGTATCTGCTGCTCCTTCTATATCTAGCATAACTGAAGTCTTTGGTGGGTCGGCAGTCATGGTCATTCGTTCTTCCTTCTACACTCTAACAGGTTGTTAGGCACTGGGTCTCTCTTTTACTTTTGACACATTCTTGTGATGGTTTTTTTTAAAGTAAGTTAATTCTTAAGTTTTTCAATTTTTTGATGTTTTTATTTACTTTTTAATGTTATCTATAATATCTTTAATGAGTATGTTTTAATTTTACAGACTGAAGATGCACTGAGTTATGTGTGAAACGTTTTTGTAATAAACCATGGACTTTTTTATGTTTGATGGACCCTGCTGATTGCCGATATATATATATATATATAATATATATATTATATATATATATATATATATATGTATATATATATATATATATATTATATATATATATAATATGCATTAAGCTACAAATATCCTTTAATATCCAATTCGCTCTACCTCGAAAACATGACGTGTTTTTGTCACTGAAAAACTAAAAGACGGGGACACTGTGCCCTTACACCATTCATAAAGCAGCATTCAAAAGAATTTAATAAAAATTCAATTGATTAACAATGTATTTTTTTCTCTCCCTCTCTGATCAGAGTAGCTGAGATCAAGAACACCCATAAAATTAGCTGCAAAAAAATAGGTATCAGCCAGACACTTCACCCAAACTAAGGCCTTCTCCTTATTCATGGCATAATAAAATAGTGAAAATAATGACTGCTAACCAATGATTGAACAGTATTAGATGGCAGAGAGAGAGTGGCGCTGGCTGGTTGCTGGTGGGAATGCAAGAGGGGAGTCAAGGATGTGCATGACGATACTGACAATTGTTTGGCGGGAAATATGGTTTTTATGTTCTTGGAAGGCAATCTCGCAAATTATGCCGAGTAAAGCTCTAGTGCTGTGTGTGTGTGTGTGTGTGAGTGTGGAAATCAAGGCATTGTTTGCAAATACCATATTCTTATGAAAACTTTGAATCAGTCTATACGTGTTTTTCCCCTCTGGCAAGCATCTATGGAGACTCTTCATATAATATATATACTATTATATCTATATATTATATATATATATATATAATATATATATAATATATATATATATTATAATATAATATAATATAATATATATAAAGGACGCAAGACAAAAAACCGTTGTGGTTCAAACAGAAACCGGAAAAGCATATGCCTATGCCAATACTGCATTTAACTATTAGGCCTATGTTTTAAATGTAAGATTTAAGATAAAGAGATACCTGGTCTATACGAAACCGTTAGTGTCACAAAAAGCTGGTAAAATATTTTTATTATTGTAATAATTAGATAAGACCTTCATTTTCTTCATAACTTAAAGCAGTGGTAATGTTCAGAACAGGTCATAGCTACAGCCGACTAATTATTATATAAACACGACTTATTTCTAAATTTGTATGGAAGGTTTTTATAAGATAATATTTCTGGAAAACGACGTTGAATGTCGAGAAATCATTTTATTTTAGTCTCCTATCAAGTCTTGTTTTCTTAAACTTGAAGTATATTACGTTTTCTCTAAAGTGATCAGTTCAGACTGATGTAAATATGGCACTAGGTCCCTCGGAATCTGTGCATACATTATAGGCTAATCCCCCCACCCCCTTTTTTTTTATTCACATGATGATCTTAACAATTTTGTAAAATAATTTTACTGAATTGTATATGTAAAACTTTTTCCTTCTAGTCCTGCACATTGCGAAGAAGAGTTGCAACTCAACAGCTTTGCATTTGTTTGTCAAGAATATTAGAAATGGGAAAATATCATATCAAAATTAAGGAAATAACAGAGAATTAATATATATAACTCATGTAGCAAAGGTTTTTACTCATGAACAATAATATGAAAACTGTTACCAAATCTGTCTGATGTAGACATCTCCATAAACACGTGGGCTATCAAGAGTCTAGGCCGATACGTTCGCGAGATAATATCTGTCAGTGCAAAACATCTTGCTTCGGCAATTAAGAATCCATCCACACAAGTTTTCCATCTATTGTGCGGTTGTAACATACATACACCTGGATAAATTAAAAGACTCCAGTATATAAACAAGGGGCATGCATGTATGCATTTATGCGAAGGCGATTAGGCCTATACACTGAAGTAATACTTCTATACATAACCGTGTACTATGTATGAATGTTTACTTGATGTACTTGATGTGATTTTGTGTTTACGCATGTAAGTTTTAAACATCAGTCTTTTGCACACATTTGAAAATATGTATGTATATACCAGGTCCTTACCGAGGGGGTCCCCTCCCCAAATCTCTGGAAGTCCATATTTTCAGTGACTATCCTTTCCATTGAACTGTACTTACAAAGCAATAAATAATCATAGTTTTTTTTTGTTAAGTCAAAGTATATAACATAAAAACAAATAAGGTAATGTCCATGTCATTTTTAACATAATAAATGAATCGATCAATAAAACTGAAGAAGTATTCTTTAATTTCAGTGCAAACTTTCAACATTTTAAGTAAAATTCTGTTAACCAAAGTCAACTGTACTTTGAATAACATCTAATCGGGTAGAAGGGCATAGACCGCATACCCAATTTTTCTTCTTAATATAACTAAAACAACATTTTCAAGTATTTCATCTTATATATGTAACTGTCCGCGGTCCACCACTTACAATGGTATAGGACGGCGATCAGTTGTATGTCTATTCTTGCGACTGTGATACGCAAGCATTGTGGTTCTTTTTCCCTTTCTCGTCGAAGTGACATCAAGTAGATTTTGTTCTTCTTCAGAATTGGGGAGATGACTCAAACTTCCTGAGTTAACTTCTTAACAACTTTATTTAACTCCATCACAGGAGTATAGGAAAGGTTGGTCAGATGACCGCTCTGTTGGGGAAGTATCAGAGAACTAACTTTTCAAGAGAGTTGCATCGATAGCTGACAATAGCTATCTCAGCGTATTACAAAAATAATAGATACATTCATATGACTCGGAAGTCATGTGTTTCCTTTACAGGTGATAGGTCACAGGCTTCCCATGGAAGATGTTGTGACCTGTTTACTAGACAATTGTTGATACAGATAAATGCAAACCAGGCCACTGCAAGCATTGCATGGCATGGTCTAGTTTTACGTCCTGTTATGGCTATTGATCACTCTCCTAACTCGCCAATGACCCCTTGGGTCATGGGTTTATTTACAGATATGGAAAATATCTGTATTAAAATAATGTATGCATTACATATATACCTCTATAGACAATGACATTTATGGAAGTAAAGGTCCAGTTTTGGAAAAAAAACGACCACCCGCCCCCCACCCCCATATACAAAAACTCTAGGTACGATGTTTTTTAAGGTTTATACAAAATCAAACTGTGCATCAAGAAAATAAACGGATTTCCTATCAGGAATTAACAATTCACCGTGGACAATGATTAAATTCAGAGGCGCCAAGAAATTTACACAAGTGCTTTGAAATAGAGTTTTTACACCAAAACCAAAATATCACAAAATTTTAGACAAAACATCTTCCTATT
>NC_087216.1:75536239-75558330 GCF_015104395.2 Macrobrachium nipponense | reverse complement strand
AAAACATCTTCCTATTCGCTTAGCAGGACAACTGACATTGTAATGAATCTTATATCATAAGAAAAAACTCTTATGGTTGCAGGTCCACAATGATATAAAATGTGAGTTTACAGTCTTTAATGTATATTTAAAGCTTTCGAACCTTGTGCTAGGTTCATCTTCAGTCAAGTGAACATTATGACTTTAAGAATTCGTCGAAGTAAACTTCTGAACAGGACCATTCCACAACGAAGAATGCAAATGAAGGAAGCGCTCAACAGCCCAACTAGGTCATTCCGTTGTTGATGTTTGAGTTCTTGCTTGCTGTTCCGCTGTCACGTCTTGTGGGCTGTGATGATGCTGGATGATGTTCCCCTGGCGGCGCGGCTGCAACATTGCCAGACGTCACGTCCCTTGTGCTGTATCCTGTCTGAAGGAAGAGAGCAGAAGAGGGGGCAGCAACAGGCAGAGGAAAAATTGAGCTTGTCTGAAAATCAAAAGTTTTAACAAAGTTTTTAAGAATGTAAAAATTGACCAATGGGACCTCTCCAACGAATGACTTGTTACCGTAAAAAGCTTCTCCTAAGCTTATGGTGGCGCCTTCCACTAGTCTTATTGTGTGGACATTGTTATGGTCCCTCGTTGGCCGAGTGGATTTCGCGCTCGGCTACCAATACGGTAGGCCGAAGTTCGATTCTCAGCTCGGCCAACGTGGAACCAGAGGAATTTATTTCTGCTGATAGAAATTCATTTCTCGATATAATGTGGTTTGGATCCCACAATAAGCTGTAGGTCCCGTTGCTAGGTAACCAATTGGTTCCTAGCTACGTAAAAATATCTAATCCTTCGGGGCAGCCCTAGGAGAGCTGTTAATCAGCTCAGTGGTCTGGTAAAACTAAGACATACTTAACTTTGGACATTGTTATTTTTTAAAATTATGTTAGATCCGTACAATTCGGTTTATGGTTGTTCTTAAAGGCATGGGAGACTATTGCATTGTTCTGTGCATGTAGTGCATATGCGCGTTTGTGTTCCGCTAAACGGGTCGGTAGTCCTCTTCCACTTTCCCCAAAATTCTTTCCCTTACAGTCATGACAGGGGATTTCGTAAACACGTGGAATGATAGTATTCTTATTGTTATTGTTGTTTCTAATTAGTTTATGGCTAAACGTAATGGGGTATTTGAAGGCTATTTTTAGTATGTTTCTGGCTATTGTTAGCATAGTTACATAATTTGTCGAGGTTGGGATTAAATGGGCGGGGTAAGAATCTGTTGGGTTTTTCCTTGGAGTTGTTAACAGGTCGATAAAATGCTTTCTTAGCTCATGAAATGGATTTGTCTGAAGGGTGATCGTATGTGCTGAATTTCTCCATCGACAAACTTCGGGTCGCATATTTTTAAAATGCACGTAGGGCAAAGTTCATTACTACATTGCACTAAATGTTATTGACACGGAATGAATAAAAATGTATGTAACTTTCTGAGTTGGTTGTTTTGCAATACACAGAGATTTAAAATTTATGATTATTGTGATCTCTATAGTACGTCCAAACAATGTAATCTACTTCTCTTTCTATTGTGAATTTTATGGAGGGGAGAATACTGTTGGCTATTTCTAATAATCTGTTTAAGTTCTGATCGTTTCTTCGGATGACAACAAATATGTCGTCTACATACCTAACCCAGAGCAATGGTTTTATTGTATCATCATACCTGTTAAAGATTTCCCTTTCAGCAAACTCCACAGAGATTTGCAAGTACGGGGGACAAGGGGGAAACCCATAGCTACACCTTCCTTTTGGGCAAATCCTTGGTTATTGAATTGGAACACTGTTGAGGTTACACATAATCTGATAAGTGCAAAGAGTTGGTCTACTGAAATAGGAAAACTAATGTTGCCAAGATCATGTTCTTCTTTTAGATTTTTTAGTACATAGTCTAAGGGGACATTTGTAAACAGAGCCATAACATCAAGGCTGACCATGTTGTCGTCAACACATCCCAGCTCCCTAACGCGCTGAATGAATTGATGTAAATGTTGAAGGTGAGCATTTGAAAATGTTCCTAGTAGATTGCTGAGTGCTTGAGCAAGCCAAACAGCTAGGTTGTTCTGTGGCGATCTACGTGCCGCAACAATTGGTCTCTGAGGACATCCTGGTTTATGTATTTTGGGTACTCCGTAAAAATAAGGTACATTTGGGGATTTGGGGGGTATCTTAGTAAGGATTAGTTCCTTATGTGCGTAACAGGGAGGGTGTTGGCAATTTTCTTAAGTTTCCTATTGAAATCCTGTTGCATCTTTGTAGCGGTGGGAGGCGATCCTCTAGGAGTGTATGTGTGGCTATCGTTCAGAAAGGCTTAGGCTTTTTGCAGGTATACGCTTGTATCCATTACTACTGTGGATCCTCCCTTATCTGCCCTCATAATCATTATGTTCTTGTTGTTCTTTAGGGCAGTCAAAGCTAACTGGTGTCTTTTGGGTAAAATGTTTATAACTTCGTTCTTTATACTGTTGTTTAATACTGCTCCTTTTAAAAGATTCAATGTAAAATAAAAATGTTTGAAATTGAAAAGGTTAACACTGCTTATAATGTTTAAAATATCGGATCTATCTGTTCCTGTGCAAAATCCCATTCCCAGATTAAGGACTTCCAATTGCTCTTTGTCTAGCCTGGCAGATGATAAATTATTTACTTTGTTAGTGGAAAATCCCATTTTGATGGATCTATGATTCCGAGTAATTTATCATTTAAGCTCCTTATATGTTCCCTCGACCTAGACATTGCCACCTCACCTGCTCTATTCCTGGCAATTTGGAGTCTGGGTTCTTGGAGATGTCCACCTAGGTTTCTGAATGAAGAACGAAGATCCCGGTGAAGGGCCTCCGACTGCCATGTGAAGAATGTCAGAGGGGAAAGTATCAGAGTCTGCATGCGAGTCCGCCTGTGATGCAACTGCTGATGAAAGAGCCGTTTGAAATGCTTGTGATTGACTGCGTTTTTTTTTTTTTTTTTTTTTTTGCCAAGGACTGCGAGAGGACACATGGGGTTGATTGTGATGGTGGAGCACATAAGCAAATTTTTCATGCAGCCCCCATCAAAGATAAAAGGAGTGAGACTGTCGCGCGAATGGTGAGCCAGGTAATGTTACTGATGTGCGAGTGTGTAAGCCCGTGAGAATGTTGAGTGATCATGGGCCAGAGTTTGTGGGATGGGAATTTGAAAAAATGTTGAAGGAATGGGGTATTATGGATGTTTATTCTACTCCATATATGCCCAGTGCAAATGGTTTGGCGGAAAGGACTGTTAGGACGTTGACTGAGATTTTGTGAATGATGAGTAAGTGTGATAATGATTGGGATACGCATGTAGGGCATGCGGTGTGTGTGCACAATGCCACATTGCAGAAGAACATAGATATGTCACCCTGTAAGTATGTTGAATTTCGAGAGAATTATTAGGCCAAGGTTGGGTTTATCAGAGAGTGATTGGGATTTGTGGAAGAGAGCGAGTGGAAAGTTTGAAAGTTTCAGGATTGGGGATAGTGTTGAAAGAGGTGGTTGAGAGGGGAAGGATGAATGTGAATAAGGTAAGGGAGAAGTTTGAGGGGCCTTTTGAAATTTTGGAAGTGGGACCAAGTGGGTTAAGTTGTGTTTTGGGGAAGTTGCGAGTGGATGGGGGTATGGATGAGGTCAGGGCACACCATACCCATCTCTGCAGGTGAAGGGATGTGCCACAGTATGTTCGGGAGAATGCGATGAGTGAGTGGTTGAAAGTGAATAAATATGAGCGGAACATCAGTGAGCAAATGGATTTGGGGGATCGGCAGTTAGTGTTGGTTGAGTATGGAAGAAAGCAGAGGAAGGTAAAGCAAGGGAAAAGCGAGGACTGCATGATAGAGGGGTAGGTGTTAGGGTAGAGATGGTTGATAAGGCATGCAATACAGATAAGTCTGGGGAGGGAATGGATGAGACATCCAGTGTGTGTGGGTTTGAGTTAACAGAGTTTAGTGAGATTTCGACAGGAGGGGATCCAAGTAGTATGAGTCCCTTCAGGAGTTTGACGGGAGTGTGAATGGGTTGAGTGATTTGGTAGCAGAGATAAGGGAGATATTGAGATCAGAGTTAGATGGGGTAGATGAGATAGTTAATGAGATTTCGGAGGATAATAGCAAGGGAGATAATGTGAATCTGGATGAAAGTGGTCTAGAAGAAGTGAATGGCGACGCGACTGAGAGAGTGTATGAGGGGCCTAGAACAAGATCCAGAGGGACAGTATCTGAACATCCCTGGAAGTTCAGAAAAGCAATATAGTGTGGATGTTGTGAGTATGTGAGGAGACGTCAAATGTAACAAGGGAAGAAATATGGAGGAGTGATGTAGTGATTGCCTTTGACAACGTTCTCGAGGGTCACTTGTAAGAGAGAGTAGGTTGTTTGCGTTTGTTGGAGACAATAGGAAAGGTTTGGATGTTTTGTGTATTTGCTGTATTGCATTTTGTGTTTATTTGTTGTTGTTAAGATAGTATAGGGAAGGTTTGTGTCTGTGGTTTTCTGTTTTGAGGGAAAGTGAATGAGAGAGAGAGAGAGAGAGAGAGAGAGAGCATTAATGGTGTATGGGTAGTTAGTGAGTGAATTGCTTGTTGGTGGGCGGTTGGGTTTGTCTGCAGACTCATGTGCAGAGCCTTGAGGGAGTCAGAAGGCAGCAGTCTGTATTTGGCAGTTTTTGGGACAGTCAGTCAGTCTGGTCAGAGGTAGTGAGTTGCTGTTGTATGTTTTCTGGATCGTTTAGATATTGTGTAATTGAGTTTGTTGTGCTTGTGTCCGTCTGAAGTTTTGTTGAGCTTGTGAGTTTCTGTTGTGTTTGATTTGTGAATTGTTGTGTTTGTGAGTTGTTGTGAATTCTTAATGTTGATTGGTGTTTCTTTGTGTTGTTGATTTGTTGTGTTTTGAGTTGTTGTATAGCTCGATGTTGGTTGATGTTTGTTTGTGTTGGAATTGTGGTGTTTGTTGAGGTGTGTGAAGTTTTGGTGTCATAGGTGTTTTTTGTGTCAATGGTTTATTGTGCTATGTATGGTTTTGGTGCTTGTTTGTTTTGTTGTTGTTTTTTAGTGTTCAGTGGAAGTTGATATTAGTGGTTTGTTTGATGTTTTGTTCACTAGTAGCGGTGGAGTTGTTTTTCGACGGCCATATCACGCTGAAAGCACAGCTTCTCGCCCTGATCGTGCCAAGTTTCCTGGTGAGTAAATGTGTTTGAGTATGTGTTTTTTGCCTTGCTGAACCAAGTGTCCTGTTAGCAATTAAAAGTAACGTAAAGGGGAAAGTTTGGCTGGGGGAAATTTGTAAGCCAGGAGTGGTTAACGTAAATGTGAGGAGATCTTGGTTTTTTTTTCTTCTTCTTCTTTTTTCTTTAAGATTGTGATCCAGCCACAACAGGGCTGGAAGCTCTCAGTCTCTCGAGAGCGGTCACAGGGGCAGCATTTATCTCCGACCTCTCCTGAGGGATACGTTTTTCAAAAATTATTACTTTCATTACACCTCAGTTTTACTTGCAGGAAAGGAGTGTTTCCCAATTGGTAGAGTCTTGGCCTGCCACCTCGGTAGTTGCGAGTTCGATTCTCGGGCATTCCAGTGAGGAGTGAGAGATGTGTATTTCTGGTGATAGAAGTTCACTCTCGACGTGGTTCGGAAGTCACGTAAAACCGTTGGTCCCGTTGCTGAATAACCACTGGTTCCATGCAACGTAAAAACAAATACAAACTCATATTCAAGCCAATGATTAAAGGATGATAATGATATAAGAATTATGTACTTCAGTAAACTTAATGCTAAAAAATTTATAGTGAAATAAGCATGGAATTCTGAATATGAAATATTTTCTTTCATTCCTTCCATGAGATCCCAGTGCTTTCATCATTTTCCATCTTGTGTTTCATACAGTTTATTAGCTTAAATGTCATGTAAGACAGTGCTGACAAAAAATTAGAGGCAGGGGTATCAATATGAAAATAACAAGCAAAAAATTAAGAATATTAATCTCTCTCTCTCTCTCTCTCCCAAAACTGGATCTTTACTTCTAAAAATGTCATTGTATATAGAGGTATATACAAGTTGAAATACTTGAAAATGTTATTTTAATTATATTAAGAAGAAAAATTGGGTATGGGTCTATGCCCTTCTACCCGATTAAATGTTATTCAAAGAACTGACTTTGGTTAACAGAATTTGACTTATAATGTTGAAAGTTTGCACTGAAATTCGAGAATATTGTTTCAGTTTTATTGATTGGTTGATTTATTATGTTAACGATGGCGTGCATATTACTTTATTTATGTTATATACTTTGACGTAACAAAATATAAACAATAATTATTTATTACTTTGTAAGTACAATTCAATGAAAAGGATAGTCACAGAAAATATGGACTTTCAGAAATTTGGGGGATGGGTCGTTCGACCGCCCCCCCCCCTCAATCGGTACGGGGGGGCTGGTGTGGTTGGGTGTTACTCGTGAGATCACTCGATTACGTCATCATAATGATCATAACCCCTCGATAGTCTTATGGGGAGAAAATAATATATTAAGGCTTCATTATCGTCACTAACATTATCACCATCACCTTTTCATATCCTATGGTGGAAATCTGTGTATAAGAAAAATCGTTACTTGGATATTGATACCTTATGGAGGAAATTCATTCATCACATTGATTTTTCTTCCGCTACAATCAGCCCTCTTATATCCCTCTCATTATTCCTTTTTATTATATAAATTACGATTTTCTTCATCATTCGTATATTATCATTATAATTCTTAAATCATTGGCTTGTCAATGGTTAGTGATGCTAGGTTTTTCCCCCTCGCATAAGTTGTAAACATATTCCTAACTTAATTCCTAACTTAACGTGAAGTGGTCTTCGTAATTTAAAATCATATTTACTTAGTACTACTCATACTAACAATAAGGATTAAAAAATTGAAACAAATTAAACTCGTTCGTATATTCTCACTTAAAGTAACAACACAAGATAATTGAACAGAAACATAGAATCTGAATTCAGTTCACCAAATAGATTAAAACGTGCTAACATCTACGGTCAAATAGAGCGTTGTTTCACCAACGAAAATTTAAATAAATATGCTATATTTTTTTCAGAAATAATCTTTCTGTACTGTTTAACATGCGCATTATTTATTCTTTACATTTTCCTTCTAATAAATAAATTATAAGATATTCTATCCTAAAATTCCTGTATCTTTAACTCAACAGCAAGGACAACAACAGCAACAACAACAAGATCAAAGTTGTTTGTAGGCTTACTTCCCGAGTAAGCTAAAATAACTAAAGATGAACTGCTGGATTTAGAGCCAAGTTTACTGGAGCCAAAGAATGTCAAAAGTACTCTGTAATATATTATGGCCTATAGGAAACAAAAACAAAGAAAATTAAAAAAATGTAGATGAGAGATGTTCCTGGGAGTGTTCGCCCATAAATATTCAAAGCTGGACCGTTAAACTTTATCCGTTATTTGGAGAAGATTGCACAGCCCAAAAGGTTAAAAGCTGTGTGAGGAAGCAATGTTAGACCATGTGCACATTCTAGACAGATGCGCTGCGCATGATTAACCAAGTCCATATTCTCTCTCTCTCTCTCTCTCTCTCTCTCTCTCTCTCTCTCTCTCTACTTCCACCTGTCTCTCCAGTCTCCGCAGTTAGTCTGTGGACAGCCAGTGAATAAGGAGAGACAGCAGGAGACAGGATGTCCCTCAGCAAGTGTCTACTCTTAGTCTTCTGTGTAGTTCCCGTCTCGCCACTTCTAGACCGTACGAATACTGTTAACTAAACGGTTTCAACCAGTAGAATCGAAGTATTGTTCAAATTAAGTACAGTAAAACCAGTCTGAGGTGTAATTTAATTTCTCCAGGGCAGGGTGCATATTATGTCCGAAAAAAGAGAAAGCTAAGCTCACAGAGGAGGTACGGTAAAATAAAGATGGCACTAGGAAACATAGAAAGATGAATTATCAAACGCAATATGAAATGTGAACAGGAAACTTAATAAACAAGACTCCACGATACTTTTTTTTTAAAGTAATGTTTTAAAAGTACTGAATGCGGTTAAGACATTGTTACAGACTAATACTTGGTAAACAAGAAACTGTCTTTGAAAAACAACCCCCTCACTTTGTTTTCCCTGACAAGGATAATCTTTTCATTAGAGGCGATTTCCCTTTGCTGTTCAACCCTGCTCATTTCCCTTCTTTCTTTTGATCGTTTCCTTCGATCCTGGGCTACGTAAGGACATAGGTATCCTGATTAATGTCCTAGGCGTATTTTTCCCTAATAAGATGTTAACGTTTTTTAGTAATGTATTCCATATTGATTATCTATTTATCGTTATTTCTTAAGTTTATTGTGGTTTGTTCCACTAATTACAATGAAATTAAGAAATATGAATTTAAAAACGTAGTTATATTCAATTGCAACCCTGAAAAGTTTTAAGCTTTTTTTGCCTTTCTTTTTGTTTAATTTGGTATCTGTTTCCAATTTCGAAATGGGAGAGATTTTCTTCCAAAAATAAAAAACAAATTCAAACAGCACGTTGAGGGTAAAAGTATTTTATATGTACAACCATTTGTATACTGTGTGTTCGACATATAGTAATAAACGATATCTTCTTGCGGCCGTTTACTTGACATTTAGCATTCGGTGTGTAGTACGAACCCTTCAGAGTAGGTGACGCTTAGGCAAACAAGCCAGAGCTGCCAAAGTAGCACCCAATTCCTATCTCTTCATTTTCATGAGTTTTTTTATATAAAATCTTATGTAGGAATTGGTTGTAAGTTAAAGAAGAGTTGATTCAACGGTTTATCATGTCTTCCCGCCCTTTCTCTCTCTCTCCCAAAACAGCCGGCGAGGCTTTGGTCTTCGGCCTGCAGAACATGGATATATACAACCCTCGGAGGCTGGATTCGTACGTCCGATATTACTTCAGCAATGACAACCGGACAGAGGGGAGAGTGACCGAGATATCGCAAGCTACCGTTTGCTACCGCTACTGGATCTTGCAGTACCGAGACATAATACCGCTGTTTTCCTACGCTTACTCAGACTGGGCTGACAACGCCATCTACTTTTGTGAGTACGAAACGGTTATTTACAGCGTTGTAAGTCTAGCTACGAAGAGGTGAGACTTTCTTATATATAATTAGCTGCATTGACATGGTTCCCATCTTGACCAAGGAAGTCTTAAACCAAAAAGGACTTTTAAAGGAACTACATAGGTACTACTACACTTTCAGGATTTACTTCGAGGTCAAATTTAATCCTGAGAGTGGACGTATTCCAGCGTATATCTACTGTCCGGCTGTTTATTTTTTTATAAGTAACTTCGTTTTTAAGTCATGCGTGCAGATTTATGCAAGTAATATATATATATATATATATATATATATATAGATATATATATATATATATATATCTGTGTGTGTGTGTGTGTGTGTGTGTGTGTGTGTGTGTGGCGCGCCTTTAATTTAATTTTGTGTTGAGCCATATGAGTATAAAATTACAGCTTGATCTTTGTTTTCGCATTTGTACAGACGAATGGAAGGAGGCGGGCGGCAGACAATCCCCTTTTCACTGTGACCCATTATCACAAATCACTTGAATATCTATATTTCACGAGGAAGTGGCAACGCCGCTCAGAAGGAAATGCCTGATTTACCAGATTACTTTTTTTTTTTTTTTTTTTTTTTTTAAGTTTGATTGTAGCCGTGATCATGGCGGTTCATTTAACGGTTTATTTTCTTTTTCTTTTAAAGTCCAAAAGATAACGGCGCTGGATTTCTACTACAACGACGGCAAAGAACATTCGAACCTCGTCCTGGACGACACACCGGAGATGTGGCATCATCACTGCTTCGTCTTCACTCATCCTACGTACAAGTAGGTCTATATATATGTAATCCTACGTACAAGTAGGCCTATATATATGTAATCCTACGTACAATTAGGCCTATATATTAGGTGACCAGACGTCCCCGGAAACCCCGTTTTCAGTGACCTGTCCCCGGAAATGTCCCTGGTTTTTCGCTGTGACTGAAGTACCCGAATTTGAAATTGGAATACAGGAGAGGAAAAAAAATACAAAAACAAAAAAAACGGAAATGTCGACCAAAACTATACATAGCTGCACATTGTACTACTCGCACTGCACAGTGAGCAGTGTATCTAACAACGGAAATGATAAACAGCTTTGCACGGCATAATTTGCGAGATGACCTTCCAAGAACATGAAACCAAATTTCCCGCCAAATAATCGTCAATACCGTCATGCAAGTCCCTGACTCCCTCCCTCCCCGCTTGCCTACAATTCCTGCCAGCTGCCATCATCCAGTGGTGTTTCGCCCGTTGATATAAATTTCATTTTTGTTCAATCACTGGTTCGTAGTCATTATATTATAGCTTACTTTGATTTAATCAATTGAATTTTCATTCAATTCATTTGCAATTTAGGATAAATAGGATGACAGAAACTTTTTAACGCTGCTTTATGAATGGTGAGGGCTGCAGTATTCACCGTTTTAGTTTTTCAGTGACAAAAGCACGTCATGTTTTGGAGGTTTTGACGCCTCTGAACCGAAAATGTACCCGGATTTTCTCTCTGAAATCTGGTCACCTAACTATCCTACCTACAAGTAGGCCTATACATGTAGTTTTCATTACACGTGCGCTTATGTAGGCTTATGTACGTGTTAACAAGATTTATATATAACAAAACCGAAATGTGCTTGAGACAACTAAATAAGATATAGAATGGAAAGGTAAATTATTAGGCAAAATACCATTCTGAGGCCCTTCATTTTCGGGTAAAAATTGAATTTTCCAAACTGCATGTTTTTATTGCATTACTGTTTGACTTTTTCTCTTTTCTTGGTTAATTATTTTATTCTGTTTGAGGGGCGGGTTCTTTTCACAAAATGCCCCATTTTTCATTTGAAGTGAGTGTCAGAATAATAATATTAATTTTCATTTGTATATCTCTTTTTCTTTGTTGATTTTCTCTTTTTATTTCTGCTTTTTTCACATAGTGACCCCTTTTTCATTTAAAATTAATGTGGTCACAGCAGTAATAATAATAATAATAATAATTTACTATTTCTGTTTTCTTGATTGACTTTGTTTTTTTCACATAGTGACCCCTTATTCATTGGACGTGACTTTGGGCATAATAATAATAATAATGACAATTATATTAATGATAATTATTTCATTCTCCAGGATTTACATAGACGGCGAGATGGTGAGGGAGGGACATTTGAGTGTAGAGTCGGCCATCATACCCCTGAATGGCACCATCTACCTGGGGCACGACCAAGACACTTACGACGGGGGCAGAGACCCCCAGCAGACTCTCACGGGGTATATGACTCAGGTTGGGTATTTTAACCAGTTTTTTTTTTTTTTTTTTGCACATTTTATTTTAGGAGCAAGAGCCCGTGCTGCTAGATAGCAACTCATTCTTCTGGTATCTATAATCCTATTTGCTTTTTTTTGTCCATTACTCTTCATATCAGATACCTACGGTCTGTTAATATATATATAGAATATTATATATATTATTTAAATAATATATATATAAATAATAAATATATAGATATAAATATAAATATTATATATATATATATATATATATATATATAAATATAAATATAATATTATAATATATATATATATATTTATTAATATATATATATAAACACCATATATTATCCACCATCAAAGTAAAAGTAAGTTATATAAAATTTTTGCTGTTTCCCTAGAAGAAGCACGTTCTATCATACAATCACCTTTACGCGCAAAAAATCATAGATGATATTTTTTTGTGTTTAATTACATCAGATTTATTGAAGAAAGTCAAATTGAATTTCCTTCATCGGTTATCTTTTCACGCAAGAGCCTGTGCTTGTCGTAAGACAGTATACCCCACAGCCCCACTACTTCATTCCTCTGTCATGTCTGGGCTAGGTAAGGGCATCAGGTGGGCTAGTCCGTCGGCCTCCGTGTTAAAAACTTGTTATTCATGATTATTCTCAGTAGGCCTAGCGTCCCTCAGTCTCCAATATGAAATTGAATCTCCAGTATGAAATTAAACCTGTTAGATTATTCTCAGTAAGCCTATTTGTCCCTCAGTCTCCAATATGAAATTAAACCGGTTATATTATTCTCAGGAGGCCTAGTGTCCCTCAGTCTCCAATATGAAATTAAACCGGTTAGGATAATGTTTATATCCGTAGGTAAACTTTAAGGGGGCGTTGTTCAAAACTGGGAAATACTGAAGATTACTCGTCTCATTCCGTAGGTGAACTTCTGGGACTACCCGATAAACCCGGACGAAATAAAGAGAATGGCCGAATGCGTCATCAACCTGAGAGGGAACATCATATCCTCCGACACGACGCCCTTTGAGACATCCTTCGTCCAGGTGGAAACCATGAAAATAAAAGAGTTCTGTCAGAAGAGCGGGAAAGTCGTGATCATTCCAGACCAGATGTACCCTGACATAGCCAACAGGTTCTGCTTTCTAACAGATTCGCTATTTTACGTCCCGGAGAATGACAGGGAGAACGAAGAGCTCTCGGTTCAAGCGCAGAAATTCGCGGATATTTGCGAAGGCCACAGTTACCGTCTCTTGTATCTTGGGGCATCGGACAGGGAGAAAGAAGGTTTGTGGGCGAAGTTCACCAATGGCGCCCCGCTGGTCTATTTCAACTGGTTTGAGGGCGAGCCAAATGGTCAGCGCGATGACAACTGCATCGTACTCCGAAGGTACGACCCATATTGGGCCGATATGGTCTGCGATTACAAACTCTGTTTCTCCTGCAAAAGGACTCATATGGATTACCTGCAGTTGCGCGGCCTTTGTGAGGCGAAAGAACATCAGACAAGGTTTTTACTGGAGGGATACATCAACTGGAAACCTTACTTCAGGGGCTATTATAACCTGTTGATCTACCACTCGGGTTACAACGAGTGGCGGTTGAATGACACGCATACGAACATCACCCTGGCGTCTCTGTCGCCGTCCAAGTCTTCCGATTACCCGATTGGGAGGAACACTTGGGACGTCGTCAGTCCATTTTGCAACAACGTCGAAGGGGACTCCGTCGTTCTAGGCCTCTCCATCTGCACGACGGAGGAGTTCATGTGTTCGGACGGCTCCTGCGTGCACAGATCGGTCAGGTGCAATCTGCTGGACGACTGCTTAGACCGAAGTGATGAAGAGAATTGCACGTTGGTCTCCTTCAACGACAGGTACCAGGATTACAAGCCGCCCCCGGGGGAGTCCTTCGGTGTCCCGCTTAAAATCTCCCCGGAGGTCAGCCTCATCAGGTTCTCCAACATAGACGACATCAACCTTGCTTTCTACATTGAGATTGAAGTGGCTCTGGTGTGGATGGATAGGAACCTGCGCTTTAAGAATATAAAATCTGAAGAAGGGAAAAACAAATTAAGCGACGAAGAGGTCGGACATATATGGAAGCCGGAAATCGAGTTTCTGAACGTGAATAACGGGCAACTGCAGCTGTTGAAGAGCGGCATCTATGCCCGAGTGGTTGGCAGCCCTGATCCTCCACTTTTCACTGATGTCAAAATGGGTAGCTACAGGATTTATTCATTTTTGTGTTTTCTCTTAGCCTGTTGTACGAACTTATGGGTCATTTCTGTTCCCCATTATTTTATATATATTCTTCTCACCATGGCTGAACAGACACCTGATTTCCATACCACGGCCATGGACTAGATAATTAGAAATAATATTTACTTTCTTTCATTTAACTTCTGTATTATCACCCTCTCTAGTCACTTTGGCAACTGGCTTTAATCTATATCTCTCAAATCCAATGGGCAAAAAGTTCTTTACTTTCTGGGTAACTGTATCTTTTAACTGCTTAACTTTGTAAGCTTGCACTAAATCTTTGCTTTTCAGTGTTGTAGGTACTCATATGTACACATGCACACACATGCATATATATATATATATATATATATATATATATATATAGATATATATATATATATACATGATAACTTTATCACGAAGTATATAAAACGTGATGCTATGTATAAATAAAGGTTTTGCCACGGAGGAAAATGAAAGGCAAGAGAACCAAGAACTTTCGGTCTGACACGACCTAAGTAAAGGGATCGTGTTAGACCGAAAGTTCTTGGCTCTCTTGCCTTTCATTTTCCTCCGTGGCAAAACTTATATATATATATATATATATATATATATATATATATATATATACATATATATATATATATATGTGTGTGTGTGTGTGTGTGTGCGTGTGTATGTGTGTAATAGATCAGACCAACTCGGCAATACCCAGGAAAACTGAATGACAGTCGATCATTTACCTTAGAAAGGAAGTAACATATGATTTGGTTTTGATTAATATGTTTATTTAAAGCAATGAATTCTTGACATAATTATTAATCACGGGAAAGTAAAGGCCTTTTCAATAATACACATACTTTACGCGACAAAAGGATTCAAAGGATATGCAGGAACATTTTTCTAAGCATGGCCGCAATTCTAGTCACATTACTCGGCCGGACACTGGGTGAGAAAGAGTACCAACCTGTTTTACACCAGCCCAAAATGTTATCCCATGGCTGGGTGTAAGCGGCAGTTTGAAGCCTACACAATCACCTTCCTAGGTCAAATGAGGGTCCCATGCAGAACTTCGTCTAGATCCTTCAAGTGGTTCAGATTTCTATAGAGCACAAGTTTACAAGTTTAGTTACATTCAGATATATAGATATATGTTTGTGTGTGTGTGTATATCCATCAAGTTACCAGATTTTTACTTATTAGGTACATTGTGAATATGATTTTGGCAAAGTTACTTCAACAAATTAAGATTTTATAGAGACATTTATAAAATTTCACAAGTCAAAACCTGAAACATGTCATAAGCACAAGTCGATAACTTACCACACAGTTTGAATACAAGTCAACAACTTATTGGAAGTACTACCTAGCGTGTTACACATTGTCCAGCATTTTTTTTTTTTTTTGGTACATTCTCCAGATGTTTTCAACATGTTTATGATATGTATACAATCAGTTGCTTGCCTTTCCACCCTCTCTAAGCAATTGTTTCATAGTGCAACTGCAAAAGGTTTTCCTCCTGTTACACCTTTCAAACCTTTCTACTCTCGATTTCCCTTTCGGCACTGAATGACGTCACCATAGGTCCTAGCACTTGGCCTTTGGCCTAAATTCTATACCCTATCCGATTCTGCCAATGCAAGTTTTAACGCTTCCTTTGAATTCTCTCCCCAGACACAATCTACCAGCCGGAGAACAGCCGCCTAGTGCTGCGTCAGCAGTACTACGCCAGCTTCAACTGCCTGTTCTACCTGTTCAGCTACCCCTTCGATACGCAGACCTGCTCCATCATTGTGAAGCTGGCCTCCGCTGACCTGAAAGTCATAGATATGGAGGTCAGAACAAAATAAAATTCTATTGTGAGCAAAACTTAGATCTTAAAATATCAACAAAATATTATTATGCAGTTTAGATTGACACCAAATATTGACTCTCTTATACGGCCGATTTTCATTATTACCCAGAATGCAACAGTCGAATACGGCGGCCTACGTCATCTGTCCAAGTACGAAGTCAAGGATCTCCGCATATTCATGAGACCCCGTAGCGGATACGCCGTCATGGAAGTAAGGGATGATATGAAGGGACATTTGATTCCCATTAATCCTGTTACCATTGGGTCATTATTCAAGTTTAAAGATCGTTTGTGCCCTTGTATGTCCTCTGGGTGTGTGTATAGCTATAATTGTCCTAAATGTCATTTAGGAACTTATATTGGATCCACCAAGAGGCTTCTGAAGGTACGCATAGATTCACATCGTGGAGTAAGCTATAGGACAGGCAGCAAAATTGCAAACCCAGAGTTTTCTAGCATTAGAAATCATTCTAAAATTTTTAAAACCTCCATCGAAAATAAGAACTTTAAAATTGTAGGACAAGCTTCCAACAGCCACGATTTGACAATTTTAGAATCGTTAATGATCAAACGACTCGTCCCCTTGTTGAATAGCCAAACCTCTGCTGGCACACTGCACCTCTCTTAGTTTCTATCTTTTATCTCCAGTCTTGACATTGCCGCTGAATAGGTTGGTCCAGCTTTGCCTAACTTTTGAATATTTTTTATTTTTGGGGTTTTTTAATTTTTTTTTTTTTTTACTTATTTTAAGAGTTTTTTGTCCTGTTTATTTTACGTTTTATGTTTTTTTTACAGTTGTCATTTTAGTTGTCCCTTTTAATATTTTAAGTTTGCAATCATTGTGCAACTTTTATTTTTAAATTTTAAATTCTTAGCTTTATTGTAATTTTATGTTATCTATTTTGTACAGCCCTCGAAAATGTAATGAAGACATTACGAAACGTCGGGAATAAACTGACCCTATTAGCAAGTCTTTATGTCCTCCTCCTCATTGATGTATATCCGGCTGTGGCCACCGCTGTTTGGAGATATATATATATATATATATAATATATAATATATATATAAAATATATATATATATATATATATATATATATATATATATGTGTGTGTGTATATATATATATATATATATATATATATATATATATATATATATATATATATATATATATATATATATATATATATATATATATATATATATACGTATATATATATATATATATATATATATATATATATCTATATATATATATATATTATACTGTTACGCTCTTACCGCCACATTTCAGAACGATTCAGTCAAAGAATAAAGATAAAATGTTCTTATTTTGCAGGTGACCTTTGACCTTGAACGAAGGTACAGCTTGCTGGTTCTGACGGTCTTCTTACCCACGTTTCTCCTCTTGGGTATCGGCTACGTCACGCTCTTCGTTAAGCTCAAGGATTTCGAAGTTAGTTGTACTTTCTTGTACTTGATTATTCACAGGTGCTCGCTCACACACACACACACAAACCATTTCCATTAGATGCACTTAGTTCCTTACCCATTGGTTCTAAAGGTGTCAGCGTGTACCAGTATCACCAACACTGGTCTATGGCAGTGGTTCTCAACTACGGGGGGGATTGTGACCACAGACTGGCAGGCTCAAACTGGCTCTAGGACTACACAAAACGCAATGTGCATCGGTCGGCACTACTGAGGTCACACTGGGTTTTCTGCCAATAGCTTGCGTGTTTGTGTTAGTATTTTGCTGCCTGTTATTTGGAATGCACCTTGTGAGGCAGACAATTTTGGAAAGGGGTTTGTTGGGGTGGGGGGGGGAATGACATTTTGACATATGGTGAAAGAGTGCATGGGCCAAACACAGGTTGAGAACCACTGCTCAATAGTCTAGCTGCAAAGAGTTGAGACTTCTCTATAATTAGCGGCTCTGACACGTTTCCCATCTTGCCCAAAGAGGTATTTAATCCTAATCCAAAGTGATACACATTCAGGATTAACTCCATATTTAATTAATCCTGAGAATTGACACATTCCAGCGTACTGTCCAGATTTTTTTTTTCTTTCCTTTTTACTTACAAGTGACTCTGTACTCTTGTAATGGATGTATGGTTATCCAATCATTTACAACCAAATAGAGCCTTGTCCACCAACGAAAATTAAAATAAATATGCTATATTTTATTAGAAATCATTTCTCTGTAGTGTTTAACGTGCACATTATTTATTTTTTACATTTTCATCCTAATAAACAAATCATAAATATCCTATCCTTAAATTCCTGTATCTAACTCAACACACCTTTTTCAGACCTTTTTAGCCTCTTCCAACAACAAAGTTTTTATAGGCTTATTCCCCGAGGAAGCGAAAAGTACAAACTCACAGGTTCTGTAAGAACTTTCAAAAGGAATCCATTGTCATTCCCTGAATAAATACAAATCTCAAATCTGTAAAATTGTAGTATCAACATTTCTGCCAAAGACCGCTAGACTGCGGAACAGCCGCGCAGAGGATGTCATGTAATTGGAACTTCAGAAGATCAAACGAAAATGGAAGACATTACTAGGCTAATTTTTAATCTGTTTATTATTTTTTACTCATTTTTTAATAAGTGTGATCTCTTCTTTCCGCATTTCACTCTACTTCCTCTTAATTCTTCCTAATGAACACCATTCTTTGGAAGCTTGACTTTCAAGTCACCTGCTCCTGTGGGCTACTTCCATATGAATAGGTTTCATCTACTGAATAATAATAATAATAATGGAGAAACAAATCCACAGTTATGTAAATGTGCATATATTTAAATTCAAAACTTTAAGCATAGCATTCGGGAATTTGTTCGGTTCCCCTTATCAGTCATAAATGTACATTTATATAACTCTGAATTTGTTTCTCCATTTGAAGACTGATGCTACTATGAGGATTTTTTAATAATAATAATAATAATAATGAGAACTTCACTTTCCCCTAAGAAGCACAGCGATCAGCTTTCCTTCAAGAAAATCTACCCCCTCGTTCCCTTAACAAGCGCAGAAGAGATTAATCTGTGACCATTTACAAGCAGGTTCCCAAAACTCTCCTTTTCCCTTACCAGGTGCGCACCATGATGGCCCTGACGACGTTACTCGTCCTGTACACGATGTTCGACCAAGTCTCCAGCGGCCTGCCGGACACGGCCTACATCAAGATGGTGGACCTGTGGTTCTTCTTCTGTATCTTCCTCATCTTCAGCATCAACCTCGTCCACATTGCCACCGAGTTCTTGCCTCCAGGAGAAGAAGAAGAAGATTACGGAGCAAGGTTATTCGGCAAGAGAAAGGATCTGGTGTCTCCCGTAGATATGGTGAAAGGCGTTCAGAAGCAGCTGCCCAGTGCTTATGCCACCAAGTAAGTGCAGTAATTTATTGAATCTGTTGATGAACAGAATAATGCTGAGACATATGCATGATTTAAAATGTACTGAATCATATTTTACTGTCTTCCTTGCTTATATTTGGCACCACAGTCCTTTTCTCAAATTATGATATACGAGTATAGCGTCTTCCCTGTACAATAGACACCCAGTACAGTCCTGTGACTTTGTCTTTGCAGGAATTGGGCAGTAAAATTCGAATATAAAATTTAGGCCAAAAACCAAGCACTATGACCTATGAGCTCATTCAGCGCTGAAAATATCAAAATAATAGTTAGGAGATGGTTGAGGAAAGTTAGATGGAAGAAAGAGAATATGAAAAGAGGTAGAGTAAAAGGAATTCAATGGGTTGCAGCTAGTGGCCTAAGGGACGCCGCATAGAACCTCAATTAATGCCTACAGTGCACCGTTTGATGTGCACTGGCGGCACTAACCCCCCTCCCAAAATTTGACTGTTAAAAAGTAAAAACAAAAGAGCAGAAGGCATTATAACTAAGGCCTGCTAGACGCTACAGATGAACCTGTAGTTATAGTTAATATCTACAGTGAAATCTGCTACAGCATTTTATAATGGGGAAATAGGATATTTGGTATGTTGATCATCCACCCTCTAGTCATCAGACATACCAAATTGCAGCCCTCTAGCCTTAGTGGTTTTTATGATTAAAGTTTAAATTTAGCTGTGATCGTGTGTCTGGCGCCTCTATAGGTGCAAACAACACGAGCCAACACCGGGCCGTAGCTGAAAGTTTCAAGGGTCGCGGCTGATAATTTCATTGGCCGTGGCTGAGAGTTTCATACATCATTATTACGGCGAAGAATTTTTTACTGGTTTTGATATTATTTCCTTCCGCAGGTGGACAGGGGCTCGCGTCCTCGCCCTCTGCAGGAAGGTTGTGTATCCTACCATCGTGGTCCTGTTCGGCCTGGGATTCTGGGTCGTCATCCTTCTGGATAAAAACGTCTGAGAATTCACATGGGATTATTATTATTATTATTATTATTATTATTATTATTATTATTATTATTATTATTATCATAAATATATGAGAATTCGCTGTGAGACCACAAGAAATTATTATTATTATTATATGAGAATTCACTGTGAGACCACATGGGATTATTATTATTATTATTATTATATAAGAATTCACAAGATATTACTTTTATTATTATTATTATCGTAAATGTATGTGAGACTTCACATGGGATTATTATTATCATTATTATAACAAACTTTACATGGCATTAAAATTATTGTATTCACTATTCATAAAATGTGCAGAACTTCACATGTAAATTTTTGTATGATTCCTAGAGGAAAAAAAAAAAAACTAAATAATATTCACAGGGAATAAATTATATATATATATATTATATATATATATATATATATATATATTATATATATATATATATATATATATATATATATAGGGACGAAGTGCCAAGTATCTGGTTACTACACTTACCATTCATTAATTGTTACTTCACAACAGCCAGACACTTGAACCTTCATCACAGGTTCTAAACGACTGAATACTCTAAGGGCAACAGTGATCCCTTAATAACTTACCAGTATTGCAGAAAATCAGACTAAGTTCATCAAAACAGGTGTGAAGTAATCTTGTAAGTAATTAAATTAGTTAAAGGGGCATCACTCCATCAAAAAATTTAAACGTCTAAGTATTTCCCTGATTTCAGAAGTCTAAGTACTTCCCTGGTTCTAAGTCCCTTCAAGTAAATTGAAGGAAAACAGATCAGTTACCACTCTATGTTTCTACCTAACATTAATATAATCATATTTATACACTGGTGTAAAAAGAAGAAAACACTTATAAAAATTTTAAATACAAAAATTTATTATCAAACTCAAAATTTATAAGTGAAATTCACAATTTCGGGGAAAATTACTGTTACTTGAAAACAAAACAAAGTTTTATTAATTCTTGAATCAATTAAGTAAAATGAAATCAAAATTAATTTATCACAAAATTCAAGAAAGTTAATTCAATCGAAATTAAAAAGTGCTAGGCAATACCTAAAATTTGGAAATTAATTCACAAGTCCTAAACAACAATAAAGAATAAAAAGTAAATGCAAATTAATTCACAAGAGTTAAATTCAGTTAAATGTGCAACGATTAATTAATGAAAATAACTAAGTTAATTAAATTGTGAATACAAATGAAAACGCAGAAAAATGCTGAAAATACCAAAACTGCAAAAAACACTAATCACACAGAATATAGAATAAAAACACACACTTCAATAAGGAAATGGATAAATACACTTCAAATGAAACAAACACAAAACAAAAATTTGCAATGTGTAAAAATGTAAATTGTTCTTCAAACCACTGTAAATAGTAGTTTAAATTTTTACCAAACCACTGTAATTATTAGTTGCAACTAATAAAAATAAAACACGCTGCCTTTCTGCTGCAGCTTGTTTCACAATTTCACCACACAATATTTCAAAAATGAAAATAAAAGGTGCCATTACACACTTGTACAATGTTTGTTCAGATTCCACAAAAAGCACTAAATAATATTAAACTCTGAGAAATATCAAATCTGAAATTTACGAGTTGCGAGTGACCATTGTCTAAGTACAAATCTTTACATTACGTTGATATGAACTCAAGAGTGGCATGCGAGAGAGATAGAGAGAGAGAGAGAGAGATGTCTGAACGCTTTGAGGGTTTAAGTCTGAAATGAAAGCTTTCTTACGGAAACTGTACAGTGGATCTGGCACAAAACATTTTGGGCATGCGACAGATGATGCAATCCCTCTATAGGTTTCTAATATGACGTAACTTTACAGAAAAACCATGAAATCTGCATGTAGTTATCGACAAAGAAATACGTGTATGAAACCAGTCTGCTCAACAAAGACATGTACTCGACGAAACAGACTCGAGCAAAAGTCCCTATCAGACGTAATGACAGAATTCCCAAAACACAACAGAGACCTCGAGATCTCTTAACCAAAACGTGTTGACATATTAGGGAAACAACTCTAGTTTCAAACGGACAAAGATAATCTCTCTCTCTTTTTTCATTCTATCACATCTACGTTATATATATGCTAACTTCTACACTATGTTATGCAGAATCTGAACATACATTTTAAGACATCCCACAACTCTAAGCCAGC
>NC_087216.1:75496496-75535739 GCF_015104395.2 Macrobrachium nipponense | reverse complement strand
AGTTGTAGCTGAAGCAAAGAAAACTGTTCAAGTTGCTAATGACCATTATCGTGCATCAGCAACAAGGATAAAACTCCAGTAAACGAATGCTATCAAACACAACCGTAGATAAAGTTGAGAGAAAATCATTTTAATCAAAAACTACTGTGCTTGAAAGAACATATTTTACTGTTGACTTCACACCGATAAAAGATAAATAACATAATGTTCGTATTACGATGATATAAAAGGCAAATTGTGAACGGAATAACATAACTGTTTTACTCAGTAAACATGCTGCCAACATAATCTGTTAAGGAGAGAGAGAGATCACAATCACAACATATTTAAGTCATATCAAATTCCCTTGTCTCATACAAGTCAAGTATCTGGATATTCATTTATGCCAATTAGAAGCAAGAAAATTCACTAAGAATTTCGTTAAATGTGGCAAAACAAACTCGTATTGCCATCAGCTGATTTCCAAACCAAAACACTGACCGCTATGTTAGTAATATTATAATTACAATATGAGAATACATACATACAATATTATTGGATACAGTGAAATAATGTGTAACTTTTTAATATTTATGGAAAAGATGCATATTTACTTTTCTTCCTTGCTTATCTTAATTTTCGTCACTATGCCATCTACATAGCAGTGACATCTCGAGCTTGTACGGTTGTACCTCAACTTTTGCTCGTGCAACAAAGCAAAAAATTTACCAAGTTGCACAGTTATATTTTGCACTTCTATCCCATGGAAAAAACATTAATTGCAGTGTTGCAAAATTGAATGTATATGCGAGTTTTGTCTTTTAAAATCAATTTATGCAACAACTGTCAATACAATGTTATAAAAACGTGATTCAATTATATAAAATGAAATTATATTATCCAGGTATGACTGAACAACCTATTCTCTTCATCATCATGTGAAGGGTTGTTACAGACTTCAAATGGACATGTGTACTTTCACTGTATCATATGTTAAAAAAAAAAAAAAAAAAAAAAAAAACAAAAAAAAAAAAAAAAAAAAAAAAAAAAAAAAAAAAAAAAAAAAACACTGTATAATAAATTTTTCGTACACATTTTAAACATAAAAGCATGACAACTTATAACAAAAAGCTGAAGTTTCATTAACAAAATGAATTATAATTAGCTCACATATTAATAAAATAAAACCATGTGAAGTCTTTGCAAATGCATTTTTCGGGACAGCAGCAGACAAGAATGAACATGAAAAAACATCATCTGATAATGCGGAGGGCAATTACAAAAAAGCTGCCACTTAATTTGTATTCATATTTTGTTACAAAAATTAAAAATACCCTATACGTAATATATTTTCATACACATTTTAAACATAAAAGCATGAACATTTATAAAATCGATACATTAATCATTAAATTTGCATTTTTAACTCTATATTTTTGGAAGAGCGGCGGACAAGAACGAACATAAAAAAAATCTTCTTTGATAACGTAAAGGGCATTTTCAAACGCAGCCTTTGTATCATATTTATGTACAGAAATAAAATATCCTTTTTACATAATACATTTTCATACACATTTTAAACAAAACCATGAACATTAAAAATTGACACATTGATCGCAAAAGTTGGACTTTTTTAACTATTTTCAGAAGAGCGGCAGGCGATGGCATAGAACAGCTCATGGGTATATATTTACCCTAATACCTATGTATAACCCTCAATAAAAATGTTTAATATAATTTGCATAACCTTTATGTTCTGAACGATATTTCTACAAATGTATGTACGTACTTGTTAGACATAACGCCGCTTGCAGCGCTGTTAACCAAAAATTGTGCCATAAAAATAACTTATTTTTTTAATGAATATTTTGGACGACAGCTGTAAACCTGATTCACCGCTAAGTGATTGTACCGCTAACCGTGGGCCACCTGTATGCAATTAGGTGCTTACAATATTTTTACATTACAGAATATGACAAATTTTAGTCATTTGTATTTTTCCTAACATAAACCTGAGGTCTTTACATATGGAAATACCTTCAGCGCAGCTGGAGACTGGCCCTTCAGTTCTTAACCAGCTGTAAGGTGGTAGGCCCACCTTTCTGCATGACAATACATCCACTCATCTTCTGACCCAGGTATCAAAAAGAGGGGTGGCTAGAGGTGGGCAGTTTATATAAAAACCCAGGTTTGTATGTTAGGAAAAATACAAAATACTTTAAAATTTGTCATTTGCTCCTACATGACTACAAACCCTATCTTTACATATGGAAGACTTACTTTTGGTGGGAGGATCTGAGTAAGCTTCTGAACCAGCTGGTGGTTCGTCTCACCTAGGCCTTTCTTCTTCGTCATGTAAAGCAAATGAAGGAGTCTCATGCCTCTGATCTGTTGAACATGTGTGAGTTCAGCAGCCAGATTTCTGGGCCTTTCAAATTAATGGGTACTGAGAAGCATCATTTCAAAAATGAATGGTCTGGATGATCCCTTAGTGTCAAGAGACAATAAAGCTGAAGAAAACCAACTGATTTGTTTATCACCAACTCCCCTCTCCCCTTGCTAGATAGGGGTAGGACTTACTCAATATATGCAAATTGGATAATAAATAGGGTACTCAGTAAACTCATCTGTATCAAGCCTGTTCCCTCACATGATGGCAGGCCAACTGGTCCTCTGCCCTATGGGAAGGGTAGAGGGGTTATAAAAGATAGGAAGGAGGCCAGTCACAATCACTTAATCTCTCTTGCAATCTTAGGCGAGATGATACCTATCCCACTACAGGAACAGGACAAGTTACACAACTTGCTGAGCAGATGCCACAGGACCCAAGGAAAAAGTGTCCTAGGACCCATGGAGCAACGTCACTCACAGGTAGGAGGTGAATGTAATCTGTCACAACCACACTCCGGCCTTTAGAACCTGATGAACTGACAGGTTCTTCCTGACTGCGAGGGATGGACCAGTGCCCTTAACCTCGTGAGCTCTGGCCCGAAATGTACCATCACACAATTTGTCAGATGTAGAGTATGCCTGTTTGATTGTCTTACGAAGCTACAAACAAATGGGTTTCTTGGACACTTCTTTCTTGAAAGCCTCTCACTCGCAACAGATGCTAGATATTCTACAGCTGTGAAGAGATAGGGACTCTTACAGACTGGTACTTTCTCGATGCGTGGCTGGCAAAGGAGGCTGTACCAAAGAGGAATCTCTCTCAGTGCCTCAGATAGCAAAGCTAGCAGGTCTGGGTACCATTCAACATGTGGCCACTTGGGAGCCATAAGGATCATTCTCAGATTCAGGTTGATCATCAGATGAATCAGACAGAATGGAGAATAGGAGGAGTAGCCATCAAGATGTCCCATGGGTGTTGAAAAGCATCTCGCTGTGCCCAGGGTTCGGATGGATACGAGTTAGAACACTAGCAGACTTACTGTTGGGCCAGGTTGTTAAACAGGTCTATCATGACGTCTCAAAAGGTCAATCTCTCCATAACACCTGGGTGTTAGGACCACTCTGTCCCTATCACCTGACCCTGGTAACTGAGTTTGTCTAATACTAAGTCCTCTTGCATGGAATGTATCTGACTGACAACTCCACATAGTGTGCCACTGCCCCCATCACTCAATTCTGACACTCTTTGGAGAGCAAAGAAGGCTGCCTTGAGTTCCAGGATATAGATGAGAGATGCTTATCATTCTGGTTCCACACCCCGGAAACTAGCAACTATTCCAGGTGTGCACCCCATCCCTCCTTCGATGTGTATGAGAATAGAATCATCTCAGGAGGGGGTGTGTGTAGCGACACTCTTATTATGAGGTTCCTGTCATCCAGCCACCAGGCTAAGATCTGTCTCACTTCCATTGAGAGAGGAATGGGAAGGTACAGGGAATCCTTCGCCAGAGACCAGAATGCCCTCATTCTCCACAGAAGGAAACGAAGGTGAAGCCGACCACGAGGAACCAGCGTCTTCAAGAATGACAGGTGACCAAGAATGACTTGTCACTGCAAAGTGTTTGATCCTGCCAAGACAGGAACAACCGTGCTACCTCCCTGAACTTGCTGATACACGAGTCTGAGGGGAAGACTTTCGCTGCTGCCACATCTGTCAGTATGCCCAGGTACATTATCCTCTGCTTGGGAATGAGATCGGACTTCTTGAAGTTAATCACAACTCCTAAGTTGCAAGAAAAACCCAAGATAATCCCTGTCCTGGAGCAACTGCGAACGAGAGCTCGCCAGGACTAGCCAATCGTCGAGATACCTCAGGAGACGTATTCCGTTCAAATGGGCCCAAGTTGACATAAGGGTGAACACTTGAGTGGACACCTGAGAGCCCAAAACAGTGCCCTGAACTGGCATACCATCTCCCAGAGGATAAAGCAGAGGTACTTGAGTGGACTGATGAATGGGTAGTTGGATATGCATCCCTCAAGTCTATAAGCATGAAGTTGGACTCCCTGATGGCCGCAAGCACTGAACATGTCGTTTCCATCATGAACCAAGTCTGCAAGCAAATCGGTTCCTGGAAGAGCCAGCTGTTAAAGCCCGGAGACCAACCTATCACAACTTCTAAAGCGTCTTTCTTCAGCATCGACTTCTCCCGCAACAGGTTACGATCCTTCAGCAAGTTGGGAATGTGGAAGTGGACCGGATGGCTGGTGAGGGGTGGTGGAGACCCTAAGGGAAGTAAATATCCTACCTGAAGGACATTCACAAGCCTACCAAGGTCTCTGCTCTGTATTGCTGCCATGTTGCCCAATGGCTTGACAGGCACCACCCCAAACCAATGGCAGCATGTGGGGAAGAACAACTCCCCAGTGTCCTCCTCCTTTCTTCTTACCCTTGACTGCTCTCCTGGCCTGGGAAGGGTACTGAAAGGGGCACTGCCGGTGCACCCTTTCAGGGGGCAAGAAGAAAGGCTGAGTATTTTCGTACAGGGGCCCTTTAAAGTATTGGACAACCTGTAAAAGAAATGCCACCCTGCAGTGGCACTTGAAGACCAGGAGGTCTTTGCGCTGCCTGGTCGACAAGACAGTCATTATCAGATCTCCGTCTGTCTACCACAGCATCCATTTGCTTTCTAGGAAAGAGAGTAGTGGAACCTGGCAACAGTCCATTCCTCAGGGCAAAGAACTTGATTTGAGTCAGGACCATGTCCCTCCTCTTCAACACTAAATTCACCTACAGGTTTACTGTCTGGTGGGCTAGATAGGAGATGGCCCTACCTCCAGATAGCAAAAGTATCTAAAAGGTAGCTTCCTCAACTCATCGACGACCAGGAAGCAATCCTGGACATGAACAGTGTCCAACAATCCAACCAAGAGACCAACTGGAATGCTGCCATGGCAGTCGATTTCAGTGTCGCTGACTCCTGCTGTGAAAGGGAGATTCCTTCTGCATGATGTTGGTCCAGTTACAGACCTGGCCCTAAACAAACCAAGGTCTAGGTTAAGGGCATGTACAAACGATTCTGACAAGAGGAGAGGAAGAGGGAAGTGCCTTGGTGCAAACAGCCAGAATGAAGCGAGTTCCCTAGCCCACAAACCAAAGCACTCACGTGGTCTAGTACCTCTTCTGCAAGATTGGACCATGGCAGGCCCAAAAAAGCTCTGTTCCTTGAGTGGCCCTCAGAAAGATTCGAGGGCAGAAGGGTGATCCACGGGAGTGGCCATGGTCTCTTCCCTGAGAAAGTTACACTGACAAATCAGTTTAACCACCTCAGCGTAGGCCCCTCTGTAGTTCAGGGGTGTTTTGTGTCCTGAGGAAAAGTATCACAAGCCCTTTCAGGTTATGGTCCTCCCTGGCTACTCTTTTGGCAGGAGAGACCACCCTCGGCAAAACCCATGTCTCCCGGTATAACCCCAGGAGGTTGAGGGGACAGGTGAGATACCTAGGAATGTCTGGAGCTCCTAGTCTCCCCAAAGTGCATTGCATCTCCTCCAAACCTGCAAGTTGGGTTAGAGGAGGCTGTCTCCTTCGTTCTGAGGAGGACTCCTCCACGCCAGAATGAACAGAGCCTGCCTGAGAGTTGTCGGCCTAGTCCATGGAGCCCCCCAACACCCTAGAACTGTTGTCAGTGCAATAGGGAGTACGAAGAGGAATAAACTTCTCCAATAGGAGAAGTAGCAATGAGGTGCGGCCCCACTAGAGAAGGAAAGAAAAACTAGAAGGGGTGTGTAACCCTCTAACGATGTGTGGGAAGCCTTTCTCTTGTATTTCCTTTTCTTGGTGAACTTTACCTACTGCTCTGACAGCCAAGCATGACACTCGTCAAAAAGGGCTGAGACTGGTTGGACTCATGCCAGCAGCAATGAGTGTATGAAGAGAGAGGATTAATCTCAATACGGGGAGAGGAAGTGCTTGCAAGGGGACATTACCTATGCCCGGACAAAAGCGCATGACAAGTCTTTCCACCCTTAGGTTTACATAATCACTCTTATGCAACAAAAAACACAAAGAATAATAAAAATGACATTGTTATGATACAATAAAGTTTCATACATACTTACCTGGCAGATATATACATAGCTATAGACTCCGTCGTTCCCGACAGAATTTCAAATTTCGCGGCACTCGCTACAGGTAGGTCAGGTGATCTACCGCCCTGCTCTGGGTGGCAGGACTAGGAACTATTCCCGTTTTCTAATCAGATTCTCTCTTCCACCTGTCTCCTGCGGGGAGGCTGGGTGGGGGTCTTCAATTGTATATATCTGCCAGTGTAAGTATGTATGAAACTTTATTGTATCATAACAATGTCATTTCATACATTCAACTTACCTGTCAGATATATACATAGCTGATTGACACCCTTTGGTGGAGGGCAAGAGACAGCTAACTAACTGACTAGACAGGTAAACAACATATGTTGTAGGTATAAATAAACCTTAGTTCCTACCTTCTTAGATGGAAGGACTTCGTGGCTACTGCCCAGGAGGCGCTTCATCTCAAGAGCCTTAGCGAGATAGTGATCTGTGGCCAAGAGTTCTTGTGGATCTGTCGATGGGGTCGTTCCACTTACTACTCGACAGAACCTAACTGGCGTTTGTCAATGGGGAGCACATCCGCTTATATGACAACACGCATTTATTTAAGGAGCACACAACCAATCCCGATCACCCGATCCTAACCCGTGTTAGTTCTAAGATTGCCTAGAGTTATCCCCAAACTCTTAGCAAACAACCACAAACTCGAAACTCATACATACAAAAATAAAAAAATTTTTTGTACCCCTCTAATAGTCAGATGTCACTCGATTTTCAAATGAAGCGAAGTGAAGGCCGCTTGTGCGACACTGACACTCCCATACACCGAAAACACGAGAACACATCCGACAAGAGGTTACGTACAACAATTTAAGGATTGGTGCTTTCTCCTTTACCCAGAAACCGTCTGTGCTGACACAAACGGACCTAAAGAAAAACATTTATCATACGTAACTCGCACGTCTTTTAAATAATGGGATGCAAACACAGAGTTGCATCTCCAATAAGTTGCGTCCAAAATGTTCTTGAGTGACATATTTCTTTGGAACGCCACAGAGGTTGCGATTGCCCTAACTTCGTGGGCTCTCACTCTTAAAAGATTAAAAGAATCATCTGGACAATTCTTATGAGCTTCTGTAATAACACTTCTAACAAAGAAGGCTAAGGCGTTCTTGGACATTGCTCTCTTGGGGGTCTTTCACTGAGCACCAAAGACCTTTTTGCGAACCCCCCGCCCCCCAACTGCTTCTTCCTGTCCAGATAAATTTTAGAGCTCTAACTGGGCAAAGGGATCTTTCTGCCTCTCTGCCCACCAAACTAGAAAGTCCTTTCACTTCGAAGCTCCTGGGCCAGGGATTCGAAGGGTTTTCATTTTTGGCAAGAAAAAGGGACCTGAATGAACAAAATTGCCGAGTCTCCTTTGAAGCCAACTCTTGATTCAAGGGCGTGCAACTCACTGACTCTTTTTGCCGTTGCAAGAGACATCAGAAACAAACACTTTCTAGTGATGTTACGAAACGAAGCAGTGTGAAGTGGTTCGAATTCCTCTGATGATAGAAATTTAAGAACCACATCTAAGTTCCAGCTTGGAACCTTAGGTTCAAGTGATTTTGATGTTTCGAAGGAACGAATGAGGTCGTGCAAATCCTTATCATTCGTTAGATCTAATCCCCTGTTTCTAAAGACTGCTGAAAGCATACTCCTGTACCCCTTAATAGTCGGTACCGAGAGATGCGACTTTTGTCTAAGAAACAGAAGGAAATCCGCAATTTCGGTCACAGAGGTACTGGAAGAGGACAGCTTCTTCGACCTGCACCAGTTTCTGAAAACTTCCCACTTCGATTGGTACTACTCGCCTAGTAGATGATCTGCGGGCTCTAGCAATTGCGTTTGCTGCCTGGCGAGAAAACCCTCTCGCTCTGACAAGTCTTTCGATAGTCGAAAGGCAGTCAGAGCAAGAGCGGGTAGATTTTGATGGTACCTCTCGAAGTGGGGTTGTTTTGAGCAGATCTATTCTGTTTGAAGAGATCTGGGGAAGTCCACCGTCCATTCCATCACCTCTGTGAACCAAATTTGAGCTGGCCAATACGGAGCAATCAGAGTCATCTTGGTTCCTTCGGATGCCACGAATTTTCTGACTACTTCCCCCAGTATCTTGAACGGGGGAAAAGCGTAAACGTCTATCCCTGACCAGTCCAGGAGAAAGGCGTCTGTTGCATTAGCCGGGGATCTTCCACCAGGGCACAAAATGTTTCTATCCTCTTGGAGAGGAATGTGGCGAAAAGATCTATTTGAGGCTTCCCCCAAAGGAGCCAAAGGCTCTGACAGACTTCTGCGTGGAGTGTCCATTCTGTGGGAAGGACCTGGAACCTCCTGCTCAATCTGTCCGCTCTCACATTCCTCTCCTTGGACAAAACCTTGTTAGAAGAACTACCTTCCTTTGGTTCGCCCAAATCAGTAGATTCTCTTGTCAGCTCGTACAGAGCAAAAGAGTGCGTCCCTCCTTGTTTCTTGACATAAGCCAGAGCTGTCGTTATTGTCCGAATTTATCTGTACGACTTTGCCTCTGACTATGTGCTTCGAAGCTCTTTAGCGCCAGGTGAATTGCTAAGAGCTCCTTGCAATTTATGTGCCATGACACCTGTTCTGCCGACCAGGTGCCTGACACTTCTTTGGATCCCAATGTTGCCCCCCAGCCCGACTCCGAGGCGTCTGAAAACAATGTCAGGCTTGGGTTCCGTACTTGCAGGGACACTCCTTTGTTTTCCTTTAATGGAATCAACCACCACTTCAAATGATGTTTTATTTCTTCCGAGATGGAAACGTGTCCGAGAGCTGACCTGTCTTCCAACTCCAACTTCTTCTTAGGAAGAACTGAAGCGGTCGAAGATGTAATCTTCCTAGGAGAAAGAACTGTTCGAGCGAGGAAAGGGTTCCCAGAAGGCTCAGCCATTCCCTCGCTGAAGTGCGCTCTTTCCCTAGAAAGTTCGATACTGTGGCACAGCCTTTCTTTATTCTCTCTTGAGATGGAAAAACTCGAAAACCCCGAGAATCCATCTGAATCCCCAGATAAACTACGTTCTGGCTGGGGATCATCTGAGACTTCTCGAGGTTCACGATCAATCCCAATGATTTTGTCAATTCCAGTGTTTGTTGACAGGTCCTCCAAACACTGCTTTTGAGACCTGGCTCTGATGAGCCAGTCGTCCAGGTACAGGGAGACGTTTATCCCTTTCAAATGTAAGTGTCTTGCTACATTTTTCATCACGTCTGTGAAGACTTGAGGAGCCGTGGACAGGCCGAAACACAGGGCCCTGAACTGATAGATTCTTCCTTCGAACATAAATCGAAGGTACTTCCTCGACGAATGGTGGATCGGGATGTGGAAGTATGCGTCCTGAAGGTCTAGGGACGCCATCCAATCCCCTTGCCGCAGTGCTGCAAGGACTGAAGCAGACGTTTCCATGCTGAACTTCTGTTGTTCGACGAATTTGTCAGCGCACTTACGTCCAGTACCGGTCTCCATCCCCCCGAGGCTTTTGCTACAAGAAACAAGCGATTGTAAAACCCCGGGGAGTTGCAATCCAGCACTAGCTCTATTGCTCTTTTGTCCCACATCTGTTCCACCATCTGACGAAGAGTATCCATCGAACAGGGTCCCTGTATCTGGCAGACAATTCCCTCGGTGATGTTGTCAAGGGAGGAATGTCCTTGAATGGGATGCGATACCCTTCTGATAATCGACATCGTCCAAGGATTCGCTCCTATGTCTTCCCAGGCTTTCGCAAAATGAATGTAACCTGGCTCCTACGGGTGTCTGGAGGACAGAATTCTCACTTCCCTTTCTTAAAGGGACGGAAGGAAGACCTGCCCTCTTTTCGGTTGACTTCCTTCTGGCGATCGATCTAGTTGGAAGACCTCCTCGAAAGGGCTGCTGCTGAGCTGGGCGAGCCACTTTCTTTTCTCACTAGCCACAGGCCTATTCTTCCTTGAGGATTGTCTAAGGAGATCCTGGGTGGCCTTTTCAGTCAGAGAATGCGCGATATCCTTCACCAAACTGCGAGGGAAAAAGGTGTTCAGAGAGAGGCGCAAACAATAAGGCGGCTCTCTGCGAAGGAGAGACGGCCTTCGTGAGGAAAGCACTGTGAACCGCCCCTCTTCTTTAAAACTCCTGCACCAAAAAGGGAGCATACCTCAGCCGATCCATCCTGAAACAGCCTTATCAATGCAGGCGAGGATGCTATTTAGGTTTTCAGTCTGGGTCGAGTTGTTCCTTTTCCTGAGATTTCTTGGCCAGAACCCCAAGGGACCAATCTAAGAAGTTAAAAAACTTCTAAAGTGTGGAAAAGTCCCTTGAGGAGGTGGTCCGTTTCCGAAAGCCCCCATGTTACCTTCGCTGCATTCAAGGCGTGCCTCCTTCTCGACGAATCCACCAAACTCGAGAAGTCTGATTCAGCTGAAACGGACAGAGACAATCCCATATTCTCTCCCGTTTCGTACCAAATGCCTCTCCTCCCTGTAAGTTTAGCGGGAGGCATACAAAAGACCGTCCTTCCTAACTCCTTCTTCTTCTTGAACCAGGAGTCAAGAGATTGTAGAGCCCTCCTCATAGATATAGCAGGCTTCATTTTAAGGAAAGAGGAAGACTTGTGTGTTTTCGTGCTCGAAAACAGAGAGCGTGGAGAAGGGGGAGCAGCTGGCGTCAAAGAGTCTCCATATTCCTCCAATAGAAGGGACGAAAGAACTTTATAATTAGAAGATCCTTCCTTCATTTCGTCCTCCGAGGCATCTTCTGGGTTGATAGGCTCGGAAGGAGAAGGCTCCCTTCTTTCTTCTGACTCTTCTCTTTACTCTCTTACGAGTGTCAGGCTCTTCATACGAGGAATGCGCCTGGTGTACAGCAGGAGTATCTCGCCTGGGAGGAGTAACGTGTTTGGAATACTCCTGGCGCTTGGCAGGCGCAGAGCGCCTCGAATACTCCTGGCTTCTAGTAGGCGCATCTTGTTCAGAATACTCTGGCGCGTGGTAGGAGTATTAAGTTCAGAATACTCCTGGCGCCTGGGAGGAGTATAAGCTCGGAATACTCCTGGCGCCTGGGAGGAGTATTAAGTCCAGAGTACTCCTGGCGCCTGGGAGGAGTATAAGCTTCGGAATACTCCTGGCGCCTGGGAGGAGTATTCAGTTCAGAATACTCCTGGCGCCTGGGAGGAGTATCTAGGCCCGACGACTCCTGGCGCCTGGTAGGAGCACGTCGTTCCAAATACTCCTGATCCTTAGAATGCGTCTGATGTTTAGTAGGAGTATTGATTCCGGTAGGCGCTTTCCGTCTCACAAGCGCTCTACTCCTAACAGGATCTTCCTCTTCAGCTAACTCTTGGCGCTTGATTGAAGATCTTGAATGTTGTACTGGCTCGTTGCGCCTACTCGGAGCCTGGCTTCTGGTTGGCGCGCCCTACTCTTGACAGGAGTAACTTCCTTTCTTACTTCTCTCCTGTCTAACGCATTGCTCCCCCCAGAGATGGCGCTTGTGCGGACAACTCCCCTGAAGGGTGCGTCGCGCCCGACAGGAGATCGGTATTTAGATCTTTTAATAGGAAGCCTATCATCCTTCTTACGAGTAGGCTCCTTATAAGAGTTCCTACTAACGAGGCTAATTGCTCTTGCATATTCATTAATATTCTCCTGGTTGAGGAGTCTTTCGAACCAGGAGAGGGAGATCTGGAAGGCGCTCTAGGATCCCTTCCAGACCCAGAGTCTGAATGTATTCTCGCCTTCTTTATTACCGAAGGCGCTCCTTCTTCAGAGAAGCGTTCGGGACTCGAATTGAGTTCATGCTCTTTCATACTCCTCTTCAGCGGACGGGAAAGTTTCGACTCCTTCCATCCTCTTCTCGGAGAAGGCGAACTAGACGAAGAAAAGCACTCTCGAAGGACGCTTTTCCTATAGCGGGTCCTTGGCATTATTTGATATGCTCGATTCTGCGAAGGGACGCTGATCGTTGGGGATTCTCCACAACCCCCGTACGGCTTTCGACATTCCTTCTCCTCCTCCGGGCCAGGGAGCTTGGAAGAGGTCTAGGCCTGGGAGCGTCGCAGAGACGACCAGACGCCCCCTCTCCCCACTACACTGGGGACATAATATCACTAGCGAAACCACATTCACTTTCCTTACCTTCCAATGCTGCGACCTTTTCCTGCATTTTCTGAAGGGAAGCTCTAAGTTCTGCTATTTCCGAAGCAGAACTAGAGGGATTAGCAATTTGTGAACGGGCTGAAACAGAATGGGCATGATTTATCAGAGGAAGAAGCTACAGAACTAGATAGTAAATCATGAGAAGCGACATTCTGCGGGTTTTATAAGCCGCCTTCCTCTCTCTATCTTCTCTAACTTCTTCAAGTAAGAAGTTAGATTCTTCCACTCTTGTGCACTCAATTTCTCACACTCGTCACACGTATTCTCAATCAAGCATTCAGCCATTCTACACCCACTACAAGTAGTGTGAGGATCTACCGAAGCTTTCGAATCCTCACCTTACAGCCCTCATTCACACACACTCTGAAACTAACACTAGAGTCAGACATATTCACGAATTCCAAAAACCAAGTCCAAAAAACAGTCCACGATAGCGAATGCCAAACAACGATCCAAGTACGTCACCAAATATCAGCGAGAGATGATCAAAAGCTTTGCGAAAAAACGAATTCTAGTCAGGAGGAAGTAACAACAATGTTGATACCGCCGGCGACAGAGAGAATCTGATTAGAAAACGGGAATAGTTCCTAGTCCTGCCACCCAGAGCAGGGCGGTAGATCACCTGACCTACCTGTAGCGAGTGCCGCGAAATTTGAAATTCTGTCGGGAACGACGGAGTCTATAGCTATGTATATATCTGACAGGTAAGTTGAATGTATGAAAATGATAAATATCACAATAAACAAAAAAACGATAACACAGGAAAAACCAGGATCAGTGAGGTGCAAGACCGGTTTGGCGAGCAGAGGCAAGCAAGAAGCATGCAAACTGTCGACAGACAGAAGGTAAATGAATGTATTGTCAGACAGAAGAGTGGGACTACCTAACAACCCTGTTAAGAATGGAATGATCTGTTTCCAGCTGCACTGAAAATATTTCCATGGGTACAGACAGAGGGTTTGTATTCATGTAGGAACAAATAGCATTTAGGCCAAAGGCCAACTGCTAGAACCTATGAGGTTCTTCAGTGCTGAAACAGAAATCGTTAGTAGAGGTCTGAAAGGTGTAACAGGAGGAAAATCTCACATTTGCAATATGAAACAATTATTGGGAGAGGACAGAAAATAAGACAGAAGAAAGAGAATATGAACTCAGGTGCCACTATAAAAGGAATGAAAGGGGTTGCAACTAGGGACCAAAGGGATGCTGCAAAGAACCATTAGTAATCCCTTAAAACACATTGACAACACTACTCTTATTGCAATATTGGGCTTCATAATTACAAGTCATGAATTACAAAATTGAACATGATTACAGTAGTTACATATGGCAATACAGATAGAAACATAAAGTATATAAATATTAACATATAAGTACAGAAATGTTGCCAATCACAGAAAAGTAAGAAATGAAGTTTGCAAATCACAGAAAAGTACAGAAATGAAGCTGAGCAACCACAGAAAAGCACAGAAATGAAGTTGACCTATCACATAAAAGTACAGAAATTACATTGACCAATCACAGAAAAGTACAGAAATTAAGTTTACCAATCAAAATAAAGAGCAAAAATGAAGTTGACCAATCAAAGAAAAGTACAGAAATGAAGTTGATAAATCACATAAAAGTACCAAACTTACCTCAAAGTACGATACATGTTTTTCACCGAAAGGCTGCCGGGGACGTACGTCAACCTTTTCTGGCGAGGGATCCATTATGAAGAACCCCCGCCGATTCATGATGAACGCTTCCTTAAAAATTAAATTGACCGAAAATCACAATATTCCATAAATGCATTTCATTCACATGATCCTAAAAAAAAAAAAAAAAAACACTGCATCTTATCTAACATCAAAATTTACATACTACTAAAAAGATACAAACACTCTGTAACATGATTGCCCTTCAGTGCAGCTTTAGAATCAACATGAATTAAACCGGATCTCCATTAACCGAGTTCGATGATAACCGGGAACAGCCTGTACTATATACTACAGTGGTCCCCCCGTATTCGCGGGGGATGCGTACCAGACCCTCCCCGTGAATTGTTAGAAACCCCTATAAAAATGCTTTAAAACCTCCATTTTTGGTAGTTACAAACTCAAGAAAAACCTACTAAAAATTTGTATAACTTTTTTTTAATAGTTTTATCGCAAAAAGAGCATTTTATGATGAAATTAATAATTGAAAAAAAAAAAAAAAAAAAAAAAAATGTTATTGTTATAATACAATTAAGTTTGTTCATACTTACCTGGCAGATATATATATAGCTGTATTTCTGACGTCCGACAGAATTTCAAAATTCGCGGCACACGTATGTGGGGCGGTCATGGTGGTAGTACCCATTCCCGCCGCTGGGCGGCGGATATCAGGAACCATTCCCATTTTCTATCATATTTATTCATGGCCCTTGTCTCCTGAGGGGAGGAGGGTGGGCACTCTAAGTATATATATCTGCCAGGTAAGTATGAACAAACTTATTGTATATAACAAGTAACATTTTGTTCATGAAACTTACCTGACAGATATATATATAGCTGAATCACACCTTCGGATGGTGGGTAGAGACAGACTAGGATTTTTTAGGAAATTTAAAATAAAATAAAAGATTATCTTATTGGTTCCTTACCTGATAGCAAAGTAGACTATGTGATTACTGTCACCAAAAGCCTGCTTATGCTTTATCAGAGTTGCCAGCCAGGTGTTGACCTGTAGTGCTGGTGCTTTCTGGATGCTCTGTCAACGGGGGCGTGACCACGATGTGACAAGACCATCTAGGCAAACATATGGCAGTAACACAGCAACCGACCACCACTGACCAACTAACGCAAAAAAACCCCTGATATTAACACTATGGAATGGGAGAGTTTTCACAGAAGATCTCACCATCAACCACACAAAACACAAAAAAACTAACCTAACTAAGCTAAGGGATAGGGAGAGAGCTACCTTCAGCCCCAAAAACTGTGTCTGCCGAAATGTAAGGTCCCAAAGAACTACAGTTCTCGTAAATCGTCCTCACATCCCGGAGGTAATGTGAGGCGAATACGGAATTGCTCCTCCAGAAGGTGCTATCAAGAATATCTCTGATAGACATGTTCCTTTGGAAGGCAAGAGAGGTAGCTACGGCTCTGACCTCGTGAGCTTTCACTTTAAAGAGGCTCATATCAGTCTTCTGGCAAGATGAATGAGCCTCTTTAATGACGTCCCTCAAGAAGAAAGCAACAGCATTCTTCGACAACGGTAAATCCGGTCTCTTCACCGAGCACCAGAGATTACCTGAGGGACCTCTTATCTCTCTAGTCCTATTCACATAGAACTTGAGAGCCTGACAGGGCACAGGGCTCTCTCTGGTTCTTGACCCACGAGACTCGATATTCCTTTGATATCGAAGCTCTTTGGCCAAGGATTAGACGGGTTCTCGTCTTAGCCAAGAAAGAAGGGTTCAACGAGCAGACAGCGCTGTCTCCCTTGAAACCCACTAGGTCTACTGAACGCTTGGATTTCACTAACTCTCTTCGCCGTCGCCAGAGAAGTTAGGAAAAGATTTCGTTTTCCCTCGTTAAGTCCCTTAGAGAGCTTCGTGGAGAGGCTCAAAGGGACTAAGCATCAGATGTTGCAATACCACATCTAAATTCCATGAGGGCGGTCTTGCTTGTGGAATTTTTGGTAGTTTCAAACGACCTTAAGAGATCGTGCAGATCCTTATTGTCGGAAAGGTCCTTCCTCTGTGGCGAAAAACGGCAGACAACATACTCCTATAACCCTTGATTGTAGGAACTGGCCAATTTTTGCACATTTCTTAGATGGAGAAAGAAATCTGCTATCTGATTCACAGAGGTCGTGGAAGAGGAAATTCCTTCCTTCTTGCACATGCCCGAAGGAAGACCACTTAGACTGGTAGACAGCTCTTGAAGAGGCTCTTCGAGCATTAGCGATTGCTCTCGCAGCTGCCTTTGAAAAGCCTCTCGCTCTGGCCAGCTTTTCGATAGTCTGAACGCAGTCAGGGCCAGAGCGGAGAGGTTTTGGTGAAAACCAAACCTTTTGAAGTGAGGCTGTCTGAGTAGATCTCTCCTCCAGGCAACGTTCTTGGGAAGTCCACAGGAACGTCATGACCTCTGTGAACCACTCTCTTGCTGGCCACATTGGAGCAATCAGAGTCAAACTTGTCCCTTCTGACCGCTGCGAACTTTCTCATTACGTCCCCCATGATCTTGAATGGGGGAAAGGCGTAAAGATCCAGGTCTGTCCAGTTCCAGAGCAACGCGGTCCACTGCAATTGCCCCCAGGGTCCATAACCGGGGAGCAATACAGAGGAAGTCTCTTCGTCCTCGATGTAGCGAACAGGTCTACTAGAGGACGTCCCCACAATTTCCATAACTTTTGACAGACTTCCTGGTGCAAGGTCCATTCTGTTGGCAGCAGCTGATTCCGGCGGCTGAGAAGGTCCGCCCTGACATTCTGAACCCCTGCCACGAATCTTGTCAGGATCTTGATGTGCCTTGCGTCTGCCCATAGTAGAACTTCCTTCGCCAGGAGAAAAAGGGATCTGGAGCGAGTCCCTCCCTGGTTCTTTAGATACGCAAGGGCTGTGGTACTGTCCGAGTTGACTTGAACAACCTTGCTTGACAGTTTCTCTTCGAAGAACTGCAGCGACAGGAATATCGCTGCCAGTTCCTTTACGTTGATGTGCCAGGACTACCTGTTCCCCTCTCAGGAGCCTGGCACTTCTCCCCCCCTAGTGTTGCTCCCCAACCGGAAGTGGAAGCGTCTGACAACACTAGGCGGGCTCAGAAGATTTAAGGAGAGGCCCTCCCGTAACTTCTGAGGGTCGAGCCACCATCTTAAGTGAACTCTTACATCGTTGGAGATCCTTAGGATCGCATTCAGGTCCCCTTTCGACTTCCATTCTTCCGCAAGGAAGAATTGAAGAGGCCTGAGGTGCAGTCTTCCCAGCGAGACAAACTTTTCTAGTGAGGAAATGGGGTGCCCAGCAGACTCATCCACTCCCTCACCGAACAAGCTTCTCTCTCTAGGAATGCTACGACTTTCTCTAACCCCAGTCGCTGACGTTCCTGAGATGGAAAACGCCCGAAAAGCCACTGAATCCATCTGAATCCCCAGATACACGATGGACTGTGTCGGGGTCAGATGCGACTTTTCGGTGTTGACCAACAGACCCAGAGACTTTGCTAGGGCTAGCGTAAACTGAAGGTCCTTCAGACACTTCTGCCTCGACGACGCTCTGATCAGCCAATCGTCGAGGTAGAGGGATATCCTGATTCCTGACGAATGGAGCCACTTCGCTACATTCCTCATAATCATTGTGAAAACCATTGGGGCCGTGCTGAGACCGAACAAAGGGCTCTGAACTGCCAAACCTGTTGTCCAAGACGAATCTCAGGTACTTCCTTGACAGAGGGTGGACTGGAGCGTGGAAGTATGCGTCCTGCAGGTCTAGAGACACCATCCAGTCGCCAGGTCTCAATGCTCCCAGCACCGACTGAGGCGTCTCCATTCTGAACTTTATCTTTTCTACAAAAAGATTTAGCCTGCTCACATCCAGGACCCGGGCGCCAACCTGATGACTGCTTTGGCGCACAGGAAAATCCTGTTGTAGAAGCCCGGTGACTCTAGGTCCAGGACTTGTTTCCACCGCTCTTTTTTCGACCATCTGGTCTAAGAGATCGAAAGAACCCTTTTCTTTCTCTCCCATGATAGGATGGAGAGAGGTCTCTGGGAGTCGAAGTCAAAGGAGGAGGATGAAGAAAAGGGATCTTGTACCCCCGCCCGTTCTACTATCTTGAGGGTCCCAAGGGGTCCGCTCCTCTCTGCTTCCAAGACTCCGCAAAGAATTCCAGTCTGGCCCCAGACTGGTGTCTGAAGGACGAGATCTTCACTTGCTGGTTTTCGGTTTGAATGAAGCTCTTCCTCTTGGAAAACCTCTCCCTCGAGGAGCTGCTCTCGAGGGGGGTGGCCCCGCGAAAGGGTTTGACTTTCTTCGGGGGTTTGCTGAAAGTTGACGTGGAAGGAACCGCTGGACGTCTTGAAGATTGAAACCAAGAGGTCCTGGGTCGCCTTCTCTGCAAAACACTCTGGTGCAAGATCCTTTACCATAGCCTGGGGGAAGAGATGGTCCGAAAGAGGCGCAAAGAGCAAATCCGCTTTCTGAGCGGGAGATACCGACTTAGCCGTAAAATTGCACAGCAATGCTCTTTTCTTTAGGAAAGCAGTTCCAAAATTCGAAACTAGCTCCTCCGAACCATCCCTGACGGCCTTGTCCATACATGACAACACGCTGGACAGCTCCCCCAGACTGATGAGAATCAGGACTTCTAGACTGACGGTCCAAAACTCCCAGAGACCAGTCTAGGAAATTATAAATACGTTAAGGGTTACGAAGAAGACCCTTCAAGTGGTGGTCAGTCTCAACTGGAGTCCAGGTCACCTTAGCCGACGCTAAGAGAGACCTCCTCTGGGCGTCCACTAAAACTGGAGAAGTCACCCAACGCGGACGAAGGGACCTTTATCCCGACATCCTCCTTGGTCTCATACCAAACTCCTCCTTTCCCTGCGAGTCTAGAGGGTGGATGGGCGAAAGTGGTCTTGCCCTGATCCTTCCTTCTGGACATAAAGTCTTGGAGTTTCTTAAACGCCCTCTTGGTCGACAGAGACGTTTTCATTTCAACGAATTCAGGGGTCTTTACGGTCTAGACGACGAAAAGTTGTGAGGGAGGAGACCTAGGGGCTGTAGGCTGGAACTTGTCTCCGAATGCTGAACGTAACAGCCTAACAAGAACCTTGTAGTCCGAGACAGCTGAAGCTACCGGCTGTTCTTCCTCTACGGAACTCCCTGGACTACTATGCTCCCCTTCCTCCCTAAGAGGAACTGAGAACACCTATCAGGAGAGGGAGTAGTCCCTTAGGCTCAATCCTGAATAAAGACTTCCGTTGGTTGGAAGTATCCCACTACAAGGTACGGAAGCAGCCGTACGTTGCTCTTTAGATGCACGGACATCTTCCGAAAGAGAAGCATCCTTAGAAGTCAAGTGAAACTGACTTAACCGAAGCTCCCCTTCGAAAGGAAGAGTCGAGCTTCCTGAAGAGCAGCGCCAAACAGCGTCCTGCTTAGAGGCGCGGGGCGTCCTGCTTTGCAGGCTCCAAAGCGTCCTGCTTCGCTCGAAAAGCGTCCTGCTTCACACGGCGAGCGTCCTGCGGAGCGTCCTCAAAGCGTCCTGTCTAAGACCAGAAGCGTCCTGCTTCGAACGCCGAGCGTCCTGCCGAGCGTCCTTAAAGAGTCTTGAAGAGCTCTCAAAGCGTCCCTGTCCTAGAACGCCGAGCGTCCTGCCGAGCGTCCTCAACCGCTACTTGCCGATGAGCGCAAAGCGTCCTGCTTCGAACGCCGAGCGTCTTGACGAGCGTCCTCTCCTGAGAGAGTAAAAGATCTGCTAGGAGAGCGAGAACGTTGACGATCCGGAGGCGGAGAGAGAGACGAGCGAGCTGAGAGAGAATGAGGCCGCTTCGTCCTCTTGACGGGCAGCCGAACGTCCTTCCTACGCCTAGACTCGACTGCTGCTGGCAAGTCCTCTGAGCCATCAGCGACGTAATCTGGTCCTGAAGGGACACAAGGATATCCTTCGTAGGTGACGAAGGAGCAAATGAAGGGGCAGGACTGAGACTGCGAGAAGGCGAGGGGCGAGGGTGGGGACGCCCTCCTTCCTTCTAGCAGGTACAGCTATCTGCCTCTCAGGTGAACACGCCTGTGCGTGGAAACTAACGTCCTCATCGGTAGAACGCCTTCCTCTCTTCTGAGGAGGAAAGGCGTCATAAGCGTCCTCTGACGAAAGAGGAGACATAGGACGTGAAGCGTCCTCAAAGCGAAAAGTCCTTTTCAACGGACGCGAGTCTCTCCGAGCGCTCCACCCTTGCGCGGAGGAGGCGCTTCGGAGGACGAAAAGCAATCTTCAGGATACGCGCTCGTGCGCGCTCCTTGGCAGCCTGGGATTTAGCAACAAGGCCTGCCGAAGGGACGCCAGATCGGTGGGGAGCCCCCGTAACCCTCTTGCGGCTTTCGACATACCCACTCCCTGAGTTCCTGGGAGTCCGTAGAGGTCTAGGCCTAGAGGCATTATGGGGCCGATCTGACGCCCCCTCCACAACACTAGGGGCACTGACACAAACTTTCACTGGGCCGGTTTCTAGGGCCAAAAACTTTAGATTCGAGAGCACGAATAGACTCTAGAATCAGAGAAAGGGTGTTACCTTCTCCAGACACAGCACTGGGGCCCGAAGGCAACAAAACAGGATTAGGTTGGGCAAAATCTACTGGTGTTAGAGGAGGAGAAATGTTACTATCCTTACCTTTAGTAGAGCTGCCCTTAGAGGAAGACCTCCTGACTCTATCGCGCTCTAATTTACGCCGATAGGTCTCATTACATCCTCCATTTATCATCATCCAAATCCTTACATTCATTGCACGATCATCAACCACGCAAACATGCCCCCTGCAATCCATACAAACTGTGTGAGGATCAACTGAAGGTTTAAGAAGCCTCACCTTACATTCATCTCACACACACTCTGAAACTTCCCGAACTTGATCCAGACATACTGAATCCAGAAAAGTCAATCCAAAATCAAAAACCAATCCACTATTCCGCGTGCCAATCCAACAATCCAGAAGTCGATACCAAAAGTCAATCCAGATAATATTAAGCGAGATATATGAAAAAATCCTAGACGGAGGTACTGTAAACAGATGTTTGCAGCACCGGCGACAGAAAAAATATGAATAGAAAATGGGAATGGTTCCTGATATCCGCCGCCCAGCGGCGGGAATGGGTACTACCACCTGACCGCCCCGCCACTACGTGTGCCGCGAATTTTGAAATTCTGTCGGACGTCAGAAAATACAGCTATATATATATCTGTCAGGTAAGTTTCATGAACAAAACAGGAAATTGTGGATATTTCTCTCAGAAAAATACCATGAGTAGGAGAATTTTCCGCGAATAATGCAGGGAAACGTTCCAGAGAAAGAAAATCCGCGAATCCGGCTAACGCGAATATGGGGGGTCCACTGTATACAATGCAATTTTTGTATCTAACCAAGTCCTGACTAGGACACAGTAAAAGTCAAGCAATTTACTGCCGTGGCCAAATAAACTTCTTCCTGCCATTTCTAAGCATCCTGAAAGACTGAAAGACAGCTGCTGCTCAACAAATCTTGTTGCTTTAGGCGGGAAAATGTGATCAGGGATTAATTGTGAATGTTCAAGATCTATTAAAATACAGCTTACAAATAAGTTGTAATTAATTCACTATAGGTTATATATCTCTAGGTCAGGTTAGGTCTGGACTGTCAGAAAAGACCATACCCTAAGTTGGGTTAAGTTAAGAGACTTTCCTCTATTTCACTATGATTCTTGGCACTCCAGGACATTTGATTCACTCATTTTTGTTTTCCCCACCACCACCGTTTCCCACTGAGGCCCCCTGATATTTGTTACATATGGGGGATAATGAGTTGACGAAGATTGAGACCAAGCCCATAATATGACAACTATGAAACTATTCATCTCGTAGGCCTGCAAGTTTCTTATGGACACAACTAGACTAAAGCCTTTCCAATAATGAGGAATGCCAAAATCATTCTAAGCATAAAATACACTAGAAAACAATGACTTTCAAAAATATATTCAATATTGCATAACTACTCCAAAGGGTAAAGCCCTTCCATTCTAAGAACTAAATCTTGGAATGCTGACGCACTTTCCCTAAACATACAGCTATATATTCCCCATTTCTTATCATGTTTAGTACTTTAAGCACAATACTTTTCCTATAGTAGGTCACACAGAAAAAATTAATTTACAAGCGCTTACAATGCTCAAAAAAAAAAAAAAAAAAAAAAAAAAAAAAAAAAAAAAAAAAAAAAAAAAAAAAAACAGCAGCACCATACAGCCAAACTGCAGCTATATGGAACACTAAGCACAGATGAAAAATACAGAAATATCAACTAAATGCCTGCAAAACTAGATACAGGAAAATGAAAATGAAAAAGAAATAAGACTAGACATGATGAAAGGTAAGAATTGCCACAGATGGAGACCTTCAAGCTCTTAAAATCATCTCGGGTAGGATAATCCAATTTATAATGAATTATATATAATATATTGTAAGTAATGAAGTCCAGATATAAAAAGGGGGAGTGAAAATGCAGTACTTTGCAATACTGTTCCAAAAGCAATTAATTAAATGAAAACTTCACCAGTGAAATACAACTACAAAATACCATAAAAAAAAACAATAAAGCTTAAGAAGGACTACAAAACTTTCAAAAGTATCTGGTGAAACAGCATATATATATACTTATAATGGGGGGACAACAAATTTTTTATTATCATCTATGGAGTGAGAAGAAAAAAAAAAAAAAAAAAAGTGTAGCAGTCCCCGGGTTACGACGGTCTCGGCTTACAACGCTTTTCAATTATATTCATCAGACATTATTTCCAAGGTTACGACGCATACAACGCTCATCTGACACCAAAAATGCAAAATAATCAATATTTGAAGGTTTTTTGATGAAAAATACCATAAGAATTGCAGTTTACATAGTTTTCAATGCACCCAAAGCATTAAAATTAAAAGTAAGGTTTTCTTAGGATTTTTGACGATGTTCTGGCTTACGACGCGTCTCAAGAACGGAACCCCCGTCGTAACCCAGGGACTGCCTGTATAAACAAGACTACACAGGTCTCACAACTAATATATTTAATTTAATGTACAAATTAATGTAGAAAAACAATAGAAACAGATAGTACAATTCTTTGCAGACAATGGACTAATACCCTAAATTCCAGATGTAGAGCTTAAAGACATTTTCTAATAGTATTTTGAATGCTATTTTAAGGACAAAAGTAATGTACTGAATGAGAGTTGCTATCAAAAAAGACAGAAACCATAAGTAGCAAATAGTGTAAAGTTCCTTGATCTGAAATGTAAAATAAAGGAACTGAAAAAACTCGGAAGAAAAGATGATTTAAATCATGGTGGTTAGGCTATAAAACCAAGCAATGGGGGCAGGGGCACAATCATTCATTCAGCGTCTAAACAGTTAAAAGAGGGAGGTGGTCAGGATTTTAAGGAGATAGAAAACATGACATGAACTAAAAGAATCTGAAGGTGTAACTGGTAAGACAGCCCAACCAGTGCACTAAAAATCATAGAGAAGTTGGAGAGCAAGACAGGAAAAAGGAAATGGAATGGATAAATGACTAGAAAAAAAGGGTGCATCTATGACCTAAGGGGCAATGAAAACATCATTTAGAGAAGAACATGTTCTATGGATGAACTACCATTGACAGGGCTACTTCATTACTTTAAGGGTATAAAAAACAATAAAGATGGTAAAGAAAAAATTTAAATAAATAAAAAAAATGTAAAACAAAAATGCTAATTGGGCTAACTCTATCATTACCACAATTCCAATAAACAAATATTATCCTAGTATAGCCAAAAAGAGGAAAAGAAAAAAATATTATGCCTTAAGGATTTTTTGAGAGAAGTGTTCCTTTTTTCAGTTTATTACTACATTCCTGATTCCTCAGTGCTCACTCCACGAAGGAAATTTTGGGAATACTATATGTACTGTTCATGTTACATGCCGAGCTATTTAAATTGAGTTTTACTTTATACCATTTTTCTTTCATATTTTTAACATGTTATTTACCCCACCCCTTCTTTACCGGGTGTGGGTAGCAGAATGTAAACATTGCGTTCGCTGCCGAAACTGAATCTCTCGGTAGTGACTCCAGTTTGGAGGGGTGCCGGTCGTAAAAATATTTGCCAAAAAATACACTAATCAAGACAGGCTAATGAAATTATCAGTATTATTAGTACTATAATAACGCATATTTTCTGTTAGTTTTTATCACCCTACAGGGAAAATAAATGATTTTATGAAAAAAATGGGAAACTCAGTGTCCCTTGTACAAGGGACACTGGTGGTCGGTGAGAAAACTACGGTCTTGAATAGAAATTCGGTCTTGAATTAGAATAGAAATTCGGTCTTACAGAATGTTGGTATATCGCACCTGGAACATGCACATAAAGTATTATCAAAATAGAACTGTAAACAAAAATAAGCACGTAATAACAAAAAAAAGAGCAAAAGCTAAAGCGAAAGCCCCGCCAATAAATATGGAAATCGCAAATTTTATAGTATATCTTTCAAAAATTGGTCAATGTCATTTTCTACGTTTTCTAAGATTAGTTTCATCACAGAAAACAACTTTAGGGGCATCAGGGGTATCTAAAAACTAATTTTTCAAGTTTCTTGTCCTCAGAAAAAATCGCTTTTTCGCTTTTTCTCTGGTTTGGTTTTTTATATATAAAGTTACTATAAGGCTTTATTTCTACCTTCATTTATCTGGTGTTCATATCTTTTATTTGTAAAAATGTAATAAGTGAATAAATAAATACAGTAAATGATGATAAAACTGGTTTTTTACTTGGGTAGAAGTTATTACATGTTTACGCTTGTCTGGTTTTGTGATTTTTGTTGAGACGCAGTTTCATCTGTCACCTACACACTACTATAAGCAGTAATAATACTATTTTTTTTTTTTGGGGTTCATCAATAACGTCTGGCCATCGTGTCATACTGTTTATTTGCTCCAAACTCTTCAAACCGAAATTTACAGAATGATTGGAAGTCCCTATCTGAAAAGAGGAGTTTTGGTGGTACTATGCGTACCACCTTTTTATGCACCCGGTGCGGTATAGTAGACTTGAATGGTGGTACCCACCTACCTCCAAACAAACTTTCGGTAATGAAGAGGTTAAACTGACACCAAATTCCCTTATTATTAACCTTTTAATCATCCTTCATTTCATATTAATCATTCATTAAACTGTTTGTATTAACTTCTTGAACATTGCCCTTTTCTGCAACAATACCCCAAAAAGATATTGATACTGCTAAACTCATTTCTATCGAAAAGCGGTTAATTCCTACCCTACTTTTTATCCCACCCTTTCATTTTACCTCTTACTGAGGCACGGCCATGTTACTGGCCTCAACAACCAGCTTTTCCCAGATTTACAAAACTCTTCAGTTTCAGGGGTATTCTTATGTCCTAGCCTATTCCCCCAATTCTCTGTTAGGGGATTTTGGAGTTGCTAGAGTAGTAATGTCCTGATCTCTTATTTTCTGTAGGGTTTTACAAACAATTAAATGTTCTGTGCAGTCCTCCTCCATTCTTCAAAAATCATAAACATGTTCTGCCCTGGCCCCTTTATTTATCATGCATATCTCCTCTACTAAGTTCCTGATTTTAATGCACTATCAGTTGTCAGTTGTTAAACTTACACCTAGTGTGGTGCTTGCTATAAGGCACAGCCCACTCCTTGCTAACCTGTGCCCATTTTTTACTCGCAAATTATTTAGGCTTGGTCATATTTCTCAAGTTGACCAATAATTGACCACATTTTCCTTATGCATTTATGTTTAGGCCACTGCATTCCTTTTGTTTAGTGTTTAGTATATTTACTGATTCTTTCATGTTTTGAAGTTCATGCATCATGGTTGTAAATTAACAAGGTGAATACTTATAAAGTTAACTGACGGTAACCTTACAATAGGGGCGCAGTAGCCGGTTAGTCTTTGGTTTAATTTAAAATAGCCCTGTAAAACTTAATGTAATTCGTATTCCTACCGTAAGCTACAAAGGTCTTGAGGTAATGGTTTACCAGTGACCAATATACGATACCTAGAGCTGGGGTAAACGACCAAGCGCCGACATGGCGGCCACATTCCCGAAAAAGTACATTAATTCGCTGCCATATGCATCAGCCAAGAAGTGTCGCCTACCCAGGCAGCACACCGAGACTTCTACACCCCTCTCAAAGTAAGTGTTTACTCCTAAATTACAAAATAGTAATGGCAAAATTCAAGGGCTTTTTCAGGAAGTGGCCCCACGTTCTGAGAGAGTTTTATGCTATGTCGCCGATCGGAATGAATCATTTACCCTATAATTAAAAACGGTGCAGCCGCTTCTTAGGCTACCATTGACATGCAGACTGGGTTTAAAACTATTCCTCTCAAATGATTAATGCTCACAGGCTATTGTTACTCTAATGTCGTCTAAATTAATAGAAGGCCTAGGCTACCACAGGGCGTGACCTCCCGCTTGCCTAGCCTATTCATAACAGCCTCAAGTTTAGCCTGGACAGGTTAACAACACTATTTTTATGTCACGGAATGGGCGATGATGATCTAGAATCAACTTTTTTCATTATTTTACATTAAAAAAACATAACTAGACTAAAGGTTCGTTAAGAATCACTCTTCGTAAAATGTGACTGACAAGGTAGGTACCCTAAACTACCCTGTCTCCGAAGTAACTTAAAATTAAATTCCGTTCGATTATGATAAAATATGTGACGATATCTTATAATTACTAAAATGTACACTTTAGAAACACGTAAAACCATCGATATATTACCTTCACGCTTAAAACACCCTCATGACACTCGAACAAAAACAACACTGTAAACACTTATTTTGACGTCGTCCGCCCTTCGCCAACCGCATCCGAATCTCACGCCGCAGATATTTTGAATGGCGACGGGGGGGGACCAATCAGGGGCGACCAAAGTGGGCTCGACCAATCAGCGACGAGTAGGCTCCCCTTCTTCTTCTTCGCATTCTTTTTCGCTTCGACAGGGCAATTATTTGATAAACAAAGGCGAATTCGACGAATATTGGACATATAGATAATAAAAATATCGTTACATATACTTCCATCTGTGGCTGGAAACGTTTTATGGGCTTCATTAATGAAAACCAAATGCGAAAAATGGGATGTGCATTACAGAACAAAACAAAAGTATTAACGGTCCCCCCCTATTCGCAGGGAAAATGACTTAAACATAACGGTCCATGGATGATGAAATGTAAATACATACTTTATTTAATGCAGTGTGCTACCTGCACAGGATACCTAAGTAGAATGCATCATCAGTAGCTACTTACTATATCCATCGGCTAGATTATTTACTGGAGTAAAAGGTCAGAGAAAATAACTTCAATAAGAGGTACAAGAACTTTGATGAACGTTAGTGATGAATAATACGAATTAAGCTAGTGAACTGACTTTAAAAAAATGCTCAACTCGGGGTCGGGCGAGGATAGTCAGAGAGATAATAATCATATAAGAAACAAACAATTGTGATATTGGGTAGGAGCCGCTCCATATGGTAACGTATCCCGTCATCAACTGACCCGAGGTGTTTAAATGTCCTGCCGCTGACCGTTATTTAAAATCTCACTCGTTGGGGTATGACCACCGGATCCCCCGGCCACCACCCAAAACAGCATTTTTCTCTCTCTCTCTCTCTCTCTCTCATCTCTCGTCTCTCTCTCGTCTCTCTCTTCTCTCTTCTCTCATCTCTCTCTCTCTCTCTTCCTGTCGTCTTCTCTCTCTCTCAGTGACTTGTTTTGCTTCCTTAGCGTAATTATTTTAATTAATTAATTAATGCAGTAACTAATACATACATGTACATTTTATGGGCTCCTGTCGTAACAGGACATTTTTAACCAGTCATATATGCTATGTAGCTATCTACACACACACACACACATTATATATATATATATATATATATATATATATATATATATATATATATATATATATATATATATATATATTGTGTGTGTGTGTAGATAGCTACATAGGCATATATGACTGGTTAAAAATGTCCTGTTACGACAGGAGCCCATAAAATGTACATGTATTAGTTACTGCATTAATTAATTAATTAAAATAATTACGCTAAGGAAGCAACAAGTCTGTAACCAATGACTACTACGGTCATGGAATTACAGAGGACATTTACAATGCAGAATAAAGTACAGGAACTATCCAGAAAAGCAAAAATACCGTAAAGGTAGAAAACAACAGAGTGGTATAAGAAAATAATCGGAGTTAGTTTATTAAATAAACTTATAAAATAGACAGCGAGGAGAATTACGAAGAACCTTAGTGCAAATAAATGTCCTGACGGAAGGGAATGTAGCAATAAAAAATGATGGATTAGAATAATGAGAGAAAGGTTTTATTATCCCCATAACACTTCAGAATTATCTTCCTTTGCCAGTTATTCATGAAGACAAATGCTCGCAAAATTCGTTAATGAAATTCCACACGATAAAGATGTAGTACTAATAACAAACTCAGGATTTATTGTTATTCAAACTGTAACAATTATTTCGGGATTCGAATATGTTTTGCCTCTGTTTCTGTAGACCGGTAGAGACATGGGCCATATTATGAGGACATAGACTTGTTGTGGCGATGATGTCATGGTGACGTCATCGTTATATGGGCGGCGCTAAGCAGCAAAATTACGTCACCGACAGTTCCTCTCGGCGTAACGGTTGGCCACCGTTACGTTTAGTGTACGAAGCAGTAACTGGTCATAACAGTAATAATAAAAGAACTGCTAGATTAAATCTATTATGACGATAAAAGGAAAAGAAAAACAACACAATAAGTCACTACTATTTGAAAATGATAATAATTTCAAATGTTCATAGAGTTACTGAAAGTGTGTCATTATCGCCAACAATGACAACTCAATAAGATGGTGAAGAAACAAAATCCACATAGTTGTGAAAGTGTAAACGTATATTAGACATAGATATTAAAACGAAAAAAAATTATATTCAATTCAATCTCGAACTAAGGAGAATCGAACAGGTTCTCGAAAGCTCTCGGGCCTGGGCTAGATAAAAACGCTAGGTTTCCCCTTCCACCGGATTCTGCCTGTATGGAAATGTCATATGTGTTATGAAGTTCATCACTTCTATGAAATAAAACCATTATTATTATTGAAGATATCACAGAATATAATAACGATTCCTTTAATGGTGAAAAAAATCCAGATTGGAGTACTGTGAATATATATATATATATATATATATATATATATATATATATATATATATATATATATATATAAAGGGTTTTTTTGCCACGAAGGAAAAAAATGAAAAAACGAGTCAGCCGAGTACTTTCGGTCCTATTCGACCCTTTACTGAGGCATACTGATTTTACAAAGAACACCATAGTCAAAAGAAGGCTTTATATACAAACTGACACTACCAGGTTAGCCATAAGGGCGATTTTCACTCTACAGAGAGGAGGAGGAGTATAGGCTAGCACACCTTGAAGGATATCCGCGGTAAACAAGTGATTCTTCCAGAAAAACAGTACATTTTGAAAAATAACACGGGAGCATATACAATTTAATATCATGAATTTTTACACAAACAAAATTTTCCCAACAAAAATTATTATTAATGAAAAGACGAAAGAAAATATAAATATATATATACATATATATATATCAATTCAAGCTACAAATGTCCTTTAATATCTAAATTCACTTACCTCCCAAATGATATATTTTCATATGTTTTTACCGAAGGGGAATTTTTTAATTGATAATAATTTCGTCCCCCCATGGGATCGAACCACCGTCCAAGTGGATGGGACGAAATCAGGACAGTCAGTGACGCTATCCAATCAAGCCAACAGAGACGCTATAAGTTCATATCGATTCTGACCTTCACAAATCACCCTCGATCTGGATGCTTTCGTAATTAGAATCGATATGGAACCCCGTCTACCATGTTGGCCAATTCGAGCGTTTGACAGCACGTAGCCTTTTGTTATGAATAATTATCACATCGAACCGTGATCCATTTATATATCAATTCAAGCTACAAATGTCCTTTAATATCTAAATTCACTTTACCTCCCAAATGATATTTTATTTCATATATGTACCGAAGGGGAATTTTTTAATTGCTAATAATTTTCGTCCCCCCCATGGATCGAACACCGTCCAAGTGGACGGGGACGAAATCAGGACAGTCAGTGACGCTATCCAATCAGCCAACAGAGACGCTATAAGTTCATCTCGATTCTGACCTTTACAAATCACCCTCGATCTGGATGCTTTCGTAATTAGAATCGATATGGAACCCCGTCTACCATGTTGGCCCAATTCGAGCGTTTGACAGCACGTAGCCTTTTGTTATGAATAATTATCACATCGAACCGTGATCCATTTATATATCAATTCAAGCTACAAATGTCCTTTTAATATCTAAATTCACTTTACCTCCCAAATTTTGATTATTTTTTCATATATGTACCGAAGGGGAATTTTTAATTGATAATAATTTCGTCCAGATCGAGGGTGACTTGTAAGGTCAGAATCGATATGAACTTATAGCGTCTCTGTTGGACTGATTGGCTAGCGTCACTGACTGTCCTGATTTCGTCCCCGTCCACTGGACGGTGGTTTCGATCCCAGGGGGGGGGGGGGTGGGGGGACGAAATTATTATCAATTAAAAAATTCCCCTTCGGTACATATATGAAAATATATCATTTGGGAGGTAAAGTGAATTTAGATATTAAAGGACATTTGTAGCTTGAATTGATATATAAATGGATCACGGTTCGATGTGATAATTATTCATAACAAAAGGCTACGTGCGTCGAACGCTCGAATTGGCCAACATGGTAGACGGGGTTCCATATCGATTCTAATTACGAAAGCATCCATGATCGAGGGTGATTTGTAGGTCAGAATCGATATGAACTTATAGCGTCTCTGTTGGCTGATTGGTATGGAGCGTCACTGACTGTCCTGATTTCGTCCCCGTCCACTTGGACGGTGGTTCGATCCCATGGGGGACGAAATTATTATCAATTAAAAAATTCCCCTTCGGTACATATATGAAAATATCATTTGGAGGTAAAGTGAATTTAGATATTAAAGGACATTTGTAGCTTGAATTGATATATAAATGGATCACGGTTCGATGTGATAATTATTCTAACAAAAGGCTACGTGCTGTCGAACGCTCGAATTGGCCAACATGGTAGACGGGGTTCCCATATCGATTCTAATTTTTACGAAAGCATCCAGAATCGAGGGTTGATTTTTGTAAGGTCAGAATCGATATGAACTTATAGCGTCTCTGTTGGCTGATTGGATAGCGTCACTGACTGTCCTGATTTTTCGTCCCCGTCCACTTGGACGGTGGTTCGATCCCATGGGGGGACGAAATTATTATCAATTAAAAAATTCCCCTTCGGTACTATATGAAAATATATCATTTGGGTAGGTGAAGTGAATTTAGATATTAAAGGACATTTGTAGCTTGAATTGATATATAAATGGATCACGGTTCGATGTGATAATTATTCATAACAAAAGGCTACGTGCTGTCAAACGCTCGAATTGGCCAACATGGTAGACGGTGGGTTCCATATCGATTCTTAATTACGAAAGCATCCAGTTCGAGGGTGATTTGTAAGGTCAGAATCGATATGAACTTATAGCGTCTCTGTTGGCTGATTGGATAGCGTCACTGACGTCCTGATTTCGTCCCCATCCACTTGGACGGTGGTCGATCCCATGGGGGACGAAATTATTATCAATTAAAAAATTCCCCTTCGGTACATATATGAAAATATATCATTTGGGAGGTAAAGTGAATTTAGATATTAAAGGACATTTGTAGCTTGAATTGATATATAAATGGATCACGGTTCGATGTGATAATTATTCATATATATATATATATATATATATATATATATATATATATTTATATATCGAGCAAGAGAAAGAGAGAGAATATCGAACCAGAGGAGAGAGAGAGAGAGAGAGAGAGAGAGAGAGAGACGAGAGAAAAGACATAGAGAGAGATGAGAGAGAGAGAGAGATGAGCGAGAGAGAGATAGAGAGAGAGAAAGAGAGAGAGAGAGAGAGAGAGAACGCGGGAGAGAGCGAGAGAGAGAGATGGAGGAGAGAGTGAGAGAGGATAGATGAGAGAATTAATAATTATATACATGTGGGACTAATTTATTAGTTGTTCATTTATTTTGAGGTCCTTCATAAACATTTTACAAAAATATATGGGGTTCCCCCCCAAAAAAAAATGGTACATTCCCCAGACTAAGATTTAGGTTGTTTTTATTAGTGATTTGTATAATTGCCGATTCCAGTAAATTTCTTGAAACATAATCATTAGATCTAGCAATTACCGAGGTATCACCCCAATTAATACATTGAGATTTTTCACTCAGATGGATAAACAGTGCATTTGAAGTCTGGGCTGTTCTAACTGAATACATATGCTGCTTAACCCGAACACAAATTTTTACTAGACTGACCAACGTAAAACGATGGGCAATCCTTACATGGAATTTTGTAAATGATGCTGTTATTTGTTACGGGACTATTCTTAATTAGCATATCTTTAATGGTATTGTTATAAGAGAACACTACATTAACATTAAATGATTTAAATATTGATTTTATGGTTTTCAAATCCACGAAAAATAAGGTAAGCTAAGTACATTTTTAGGGATTTCTTTTTCATTAATAGCAACATTATAAAAACTTTTTATGAGCTTTTTGATAACATAAATCAATTAAATGAGGTGGGTAGCAGAGATCGTTTCCTATCTTTTTTATGTATTCTATTTCTTGGTCCAGGTATTGTGGACTCGTGATACGCAAAGCGCGTAGGAACATAGAAGAAAAAATTTAAATTTTAATATTAAGATGGTGGCCAGTATAAAAATGTACATATGTTAAATTATTTGTGGGTTTTCTATATATATATATATATATATATATATATATATATATATATATATATATATAATATATACCAATCGTTATTATATTCAGCAACATATTTCCAAAAATAACAATAATTGTTTTATTTCTGACACGTGAGGACTTTCTTAAAATATTTTGGAGGGGTGTTCTTATCTAGCCCAGGCCCGAGAAAAGCGAGGAAGGGGAAATAAAAGTGGGGTTAACCTCGAAAGAAGCGATACTACTCCGCCCTTTTGAGGATGGAAGGTTATAGCTGTCGGGGCGAAACAAAAGCAAGGGATGGCAGTCGAGGATTAGAAACAGTCACTTTGACTACTACTTTATGTAATTTATATAAATGCACGTGCTACCACAAGACCAGCTTAACCGAACACTATAGCCTTTCTCCGTTGTGATTCAGAACCAGCGCCATTTGAACCAAAGAGCGAGTGTTATAGGCCTAAGCTAAGCCGTCATTTTTTATGCGGGTCTTGATAGAGTCAGATTAAGGGTCTCACGCCTTCGTAGACAAGAGAATGTGAGCCTACTGCTGAGACAATGATTTACATGATATAGCGGGTTTGAAGTGAGTTTCTATCTGGATATATAAAGAAAAATAGTACTACTTATAGTACTTACGAGCGGGAACCCATTCCCTCTAGTTGGCTTAGTTTTAAAAAATGATTCATTCTCGCTCATAATAAACCGCAGCGAGTTGTTGACAATTTTAAGGAACACTAGTTTTTTGTTTATTTGGATTCCTTCCCTCTTTATGCAGGCCTGTGACCAACACGATTCTTCTCTATGTTGTTAAGGTCTGCCTGCATAAAGCGTTTTTCCAAACCACCCGTAATGAATATCAGAGTTCTTCGAAGTTCAAACGGTAAAAGTTTTTTACTTTTTGCAGCTGGTTTTGTCAGTTTGATCATTTCGCGAAGAAGCGACTGGCACATGTTATTTACACAAGGAGCAATTGTGTGATGTCTCTTGGTACCTTAGGAGGCGATTGGCACCATCTAAATATTCCAAAAGCTTAAAACTGTTGCGTGTACGTCGTTAACCGACCGTTAAGAGGTTTTTGTTGAAGACAACGCTCCCAGCTAATAAACACCTTTCGAACCGAAAGAAGCGCTCAGACGTAGTCATGGAGGTCTCTCGATCATGATAGTATACAATTCAAGCAAAAGTTAGCGCATTCTCTTTGTTGGAAATATACACCCGGTCAAGCACGCCGGCTTGAAAACACTTTCTTTTTATACCAAAAAGACACGCGTCACTCTTCTTCTTTTTGTTTAGTCGACAAACTCCAACCTATAGTTGTCACTTACTCCTTTCAGAGCACTCGAGGTGCGTCTATAATCTGTCCTCTCTTTTTGCTTGGAAAATAGCTTACTAATAGACAGCTGGAGAGAATGAGAGAAATTACAAGTTAAAAATTAAATGACCTCGATTTCTGCCACTACAGAAATAATGGAGGACCGATGTTCTTGACATTTCGACGGCGAATCGCGAAATAGACCGACGGAAACGGGTAATTTTGATCACAGGTCCCCTGATGTTAAGTCGATGATGGAATAGCATAGCAAATAAGACAGGGCAATAGAAGGTCGTCTTTGTATTTATTTAGTGCTTTCTACAAGAACTACAAAACATGAAGAAAAGAACAGTTGATATCTTGACAAGGAAAATGCAAGAAGACAACACAGTAGACAGATAATAGCTAACTTGCTTTTGCATCCGTATTTTTTTGTATAGTTTAATGCTCATTGCAATGCTTGCTCTCGATTAGTGAAATGAAAGAAACATTGGGTCTGGCCCTGTATTAGATGGGTGTCCATTATAGAACGTAAAAATATCCACAAAAACCTTCTTTTGACTACTTCCCGTTCTCATCAGTCTCCCAGACCTAAAGCCAGAGAAACGGAAGGAGGAAATGGAATCCAGAGTGTGGGCATACTATAGAAGAACGAAAGCACTTGAAGTAGCCTAAATAACCAATTGCAGGAATAACTCAATGATGGAAGAATAATTTGAGTTACACTTTTATGTATAGGGAATACTCTAAGTGTTATATATATATATATATTAATATATAATTAAATATTATTAATATTTTATATATATATAGATATATAGTTTATATATATATATATATATATATATATATATTATTTTATATTTTTTTTTTTTGCTTTTATCACAGTCCTCCAATTCGACTGGGTGGCATATATAGTGTGGGGTTCCATCCTGCCTCCGTTAGGAGTCCATCACTCTTCTTACTATGTGCGCCGTTTCTAGGATCACACCCTTTTGCATGAGTCCTGGAGCTACTTCCCCCACCTTCTAAGGTTTTTTTTTTTCTTTTTCCAGATTCTTTTTCAGGATCTTGGGATCGTGCCTAGTGCTCCTATGATTATGGGTACGATTTCCACTGGCATATCCCATATCCTTCTTATTTCTATTTTCAGGTCTTGATACTTATCTAGTTTTTCCCTCTCTTTTCTCTTCAACTCTGGTGTCCCATGGTATTGCGACATCAATGAGTGATACTTTCTTCTTGATTTGTCAATCAACGTCACGTCTGGTCTGTTTGCACGTAAATCACTCTTATCTGTTCTGATACCATAGTCCCAGAGGATCTTTGCCTGATCGTTTTCTATCACTCCCTCAGGTTGGTGCTCGTACCACTTATTACTGCAAGGTAGCTGAGTTTTTCTTGCACAGGCTCCAGTGGAGGGCTTTTGCTACTGAATCATGCCTCTTTTTGTACTGGTTCTGTGCAAGTGCCGGACATTCGCTTGCTATGTGGTTTATGGTCTCATTTTTCGTATTGCACTTCCTGCATATGGGAGAGGATGTTATTTCCATCTATCGTTCTTTGGATATATCTGGTTCTTAGGGCCTGATCTTGTGCCGCTGTTATCATTCCTTCAGTTTCCTTCTTGAGCTCTCCCCTCTGTAACCATTGCCATGTGTCATCGCTGGCCAGTTCTTTAGTCTGTCTCATGTATTGTCCGTGCATTGGTTTGTTGTGCCAGTCCTCTGTTCTGTTTGTCATTCTCCTGTCTCTGTATATTTCTGGGTCTTCGTCTACTTTATCAGTCGTTCTTCCATACACTCTTTAGCCACTCGTCTTCACTGGTTTTCAGATATTGCCCCAGTGGCTCTGTTCTCGATATTGACGCAGTTCTCTATGCTTAGTAGTCCCTCTCCCTCCTTCCTTTCGTGTTATGTATAGTCTGTCCGTATCTGCTCTTGGGTGTAGTGCTTTGTGTATTGTCATATGTTTCCTGGTTTTCTGGTCTTTGTTGCGGAGTTCTGCCTTCGTCCATTATTCCACTATTCCTGCACTGTATCTGATTACTGGCACTGCCCATGTGTTTTATGGCTTTTATCACATTTCCGGCGTTGAGTTTTGACTTGAGTATCGCTTTGAGTCTCTGCATATGTTCTTTCCTGATCGTGTCCTTCATCTCTTGGTGTTTTATATCCCCTCCTTCCATTATTATTATTATTATTATTATTATTATTATTATTATTATTATTATTATTATTATTATTATTATTAGTTATTTTTTCATTCTTAAAATTTTTTTTTTGCTCTATCACAGTCCTCCAATTCGACTGGGTGGTATTCATAGTGTGGGGTTCCGGTTGCATCCTGCCTCCTTAGGAGTCCATCACTTTTCTTACTACGTGCGCCGTTTCTAGGATCACACTCTTCTGCATGAGTCCTGGAGCTACTTCAGCCTCTAGTTTTTCTAGATTCCTTTTCAGGGATCTTGGGGATCGGGCCTAGTGTTCCTATGATTATGGGTACAATTTCCACTGGCATAGCTCATATCCTTCTTATTTCTATTTTCAGATCTTGATACTTATCTATTTTTTATCTCTCTTTCTCTTCAACTCTGGTGTCCCATGGTATTGCGACATCAATGAGTGATACTTTCTTCTTGATTTTGTCAGTCACGTCACGTCTGGTCTATTTGCACGTATCACCCATATCTGTTTCTGATACCATAGTCCCAGAGGATCTTTGCCTGATCGTTTTCTATCACTCCCTCAGGTTGGTGCTCGTACCACTTATTACTGCAAGGTAGCTGATGTTTCTTGCACAGGCTCCAGTGGAGGGCTTTTGCCACTCAATCATGCCTCTTTTTGTACTGGTTCTGTGCAAGTGCCGGACATTCGCTTGCTATGTGGTTTATGGTCTCATTTTTCGTATTGCACTTCCTGTATATGGGAGAGATGTTTTTATTTCCGTCTATCGTTCTTGAACATATCTGGTTCTTAGGGCCTGATCTTGTGCCGCTGTTATCATTCCTTCAGTTTCCTTCTTGAGCTCTCCCTCTGTAGGCCATTGCCATGTGTCATCGCTAGCTAGTTTATTTAGTCTGTCTCATATATTGTCCGTGCATTGATTTGTTGTTGTGTCAGTCCTCTGTTCTGTTTGTCATTCTCCTGTCCTCTGTATATTTGTGGCCTTCGTCTACTTTTATTAATCCTTCTTCCCATTGCACTCTTTAGCCACTTGTCCTCACTGGTTTTCAGATATTGCCCCAGTGCTCTGTTTTCATCTAGGTTGTTGAACTGCAGTCCTCTATACTTAGTAGTCCTCTCCCTCCTTCCTTTCGTGTTATGTATAGTCTGTCCGTATTTGCTCTTGGGTGTAGTGCTTTGTGTATTGTCATATGTTTCCTGGTTTTTCTGATCTATGCTGCGGAGTTCTGCCTTCGTCCATTCCACTATTCCTGCGCTGTATCTGATTACTGGTTACTGCCCATGTGTTTAATGGCTTTTATCATATTTCCGGCGTTGAGTTTTGACTTGAGTATCGCTTTGAGTCTGCATATATTCTTTCCTGATCGTGTCCTTCATCTCTTGGTGTTTTATATCCCCTCCTTCCATTATTCCTAGGTATTTGTATCCAGTCTCATCTATGTGTTTGGTTGTTTTTTGCTCCCATCTGGTAGCTTTATCCCTTCAGTTCTTGTTACTTTGCCCTTGTGTATGTTGACTAAGGCGCATTTTTCTATTCCAAACTCCATCCTGATGTCCTCAGATACATCCTTACAGTCTGGATTAGGGTATCTATTTCCTTGATGCTCTTACCATACAGCTTGATGTCGTCCATGAACATCAGATGGTTATTCTGTTGCCTCTTTTCTTGAGTTGGTACCCGGCATCCATCTTCTGTAGTACTTTTGTCATGGGAATCATGGCTACTACAAAGAGGAGTGGGGACAGTGAGTCGCCCTGGAAGATCCCTCTCCTGATATTATCCTCGGCTAGTCTTATTCCAGAGCTTGTAAGTATTGTTTATTCCAGTTGCGCATTGTATTTTTTGAGGAAGCTGATGGTGTTTTTCCTTCCTCTGCCCCATATATTTTTCAGGCATTCTATTAGCCATGTGTGTGGTATCATGGTCAAACGCTTTCTTATAGTCTATCCATGCCATGTTTAGGTTGGTTTTCCTTCCTTCCTTCCTACTGTTCTTCATTACCATTTTGTCTATCAGGAGCTGGTCTTTTGTGCCCCTACACTTCCTTCTGCAGCCTTTCTGTTGGTGGGGTGGGATGGTGTTTGTTTCCTCTAGGTAGTTGTATAGCCTTTCACTGATGATACATGTTAGTAACTTCCACATTATTGTTAGGCAGGTGATAGGCCTGTAGTTACTGGCTATATTTCCCTTACTCGTGTCTTTTTGTACTAAGGATGTTCTTCCTGTGGTCATCCATTTTATTATTATTATTATTATTATTATTATTATTAGTTATTATTATTATTATTATTATTACATGTTGCTACTTTAATAACGCATATATCTTCTCCTAGACTGTATGAAATGTTATATATAGAGTTTTGCAACATTTTTCAGATTCCTTAGCTGGCTTAGAG